>NW_017304990.1:158416-165928 GCF_001594115.1 Trachymyrmex septentrionalis
TATATGTATATATGTAATATATAAGATGGATATTCCGATATTGATTCTCAAACTAATTATATTACATTTATATTGTTTGTGATAAACATTTTTTGTGTAGTAGACAAATTATTATTTTATCCGTATTAGAAAAATTATTACTTACTTCTAATACTTTAACAGTATCGTGTAAATGTTGTTTCGATCGCACCACTGTATCGACGAGTTTACTTTTCTCCTCAGTTGCGATCAATCGTGATTCGATGAGAGCCCATTGCGCTTCCAAGTCTTCCCAATGTCGCGATAATGCCTCGAGTGCATCTCTGCGTCCTTCGAGTCCCGAAACTAATTCGCGCCATTGCGAATTGATCTCGGAGAGCTGTGATTCTATCGCTTTCTTGTTATTGATATCTGCGAGTCGGAGGACTTCTTGTCCACGTTCGTTTAGAAGATCCAACTCAAATTGTTGATTCTGCGGAAATAAAAAGACATTTAAAAATACATGTAATTAATCAGTATCGAGCGTAGTATTATATGTCGTACATAAAGCAATTTAATTTTTCTTTTAAATATACGTATGCAAATGTAAAAAGAAAAATTTATTAGACATTAAAATTTTTTAGACATACTTTTTTATTTTATACATAAAAAATATTTTATTGCAAATATCATAAATATGAGTTCAATATGACTTGGAGATTCTATTTAATGTAGTATAAAGATTTATAGACTTTTTTTAAATGTAATATAAAGAATACATAGTTGTAATCACAAAAAAGAAGAAAAAATTATTTATATCTGTATTTTTTTGACACACCTGAATGTCACTCAGAGCATGCGTAATTTTCTGAATATTGAATTGTAATCCAGCTAATGTTGTGACCGGTTCATCCGTGAATCTAGTTCTGCTGATAACGGCGCGAACACGTTCCAAGCTCTGTGTATAATCTCTCCACATCTCTGCACCCTGTTCCAACCGTGAACGTTGAGATTTAGCAGTATTAAGAGTGTTCTTTAACAACTGAGTATGCTGCTGTTGTTGAGCACTTAGTTCTTCCTGCTCATAACTATCCAAAGACGGCCAGATTTTATCTGCCACTTGTTGAATCTGTTGTGACACGAGTTCGCGTATCGAAGATTCGGAGCTGAAATATATCTAAAAACACAACAGAAATTAAATTAAACTTATTTATTCACGGCAATATTAATTTCGTAAACAGTCGAAATTAATCTCATTTCTTAATTTAAATGATTCAAATAATCTAGTTAAAAAAGCAATAAGAGAAACTCACCTTATGTTCTTCCAGATCGCTAAAAATATTTTCAAAATCGAGTCCTTCTTTATTGCTCTCGAGCCGAATCTCAGCTTCACGAGTCCAGCTGTGAAGCTTATCTGTAAGAGCTGCGTAATCCAATCTCATCTGCATGTTACTCTCGAAATAATTTCCACGCTCTTCCATCTCTCGCGGTAAGGATGTCAACAAGGAAACTGCTTCGCTTAGCATCTCCTTTAAGGATCCAGGCATTCCTTCTTCATGTCGCAATGATTCCTTTAGATTTCTGATTCTGTCTAGATATTCGTTTACGTCAGCGCAAAGGGTATGATGCTTTTTTAATTCTGCTTCAACGCTCGCTGGATCTCTCTCCAACAATGGCCTAGACTTAACTTCTTTCTCCTTGCTCTCAAGCCAGTCAAGAATGTCTGCCAATTCACTAGCGAGTCTTCTATGCTCAGCTGCCGCCAGTTCGTGTTGCTCTCTTTGAGTTTCCACTGCCCTTCGGAGAGCCTGTAATTGTTGTTTCAACGATTGCAGTTGTTCCGTCACGTTATTCCTATCCACAACCGAACCTTCCGCCGCTATTTGCTGTCCTTTGTCCGTCGCACTAGCGAGAGTAGCTTCGCATTCCTGAATTTTTAATATAGCATCGTCGTACCTATTGAATTTTTGATAATTAAATTAATTAATCATTAATAAATCATTAATGAAATCAAATTCCTATTTAAAGTTTAAGGTACATTGTTTATTTAATATATGATATATCCACAAATACAGTACCTTTTAATTTTCTCTTCCGTTGTTTGCCCAGATTTCTCAATATCTCGAACAATTTCAGTATACTTGGCAATGAAAGTAGTAATCTCTGCGATCAAGGCGATAAATTGTTGCCGTAATAATAGCAACTGACGAAGTTTCGCTATTTGTGCTTCGAGAATTCTTATTAAATCATCTTGTTGAGCTAGAACGCCATGTAGATCTCCTATATTAGCAGATTGAAGATCAGATAATTTGGCTTTATTTGCTTTTAGATTATCCAAAATTCTTTCATAAGCGGCCAACATTCCTTCCACATCTTCTACGCGAGCACCGATCGGTTTATTCAGATCATGAAGTTCTTTCTGAATGTCTGTCATGAATTGAATTGCCTCCGCCACTCTCGCGGCAGCTTCTTCAGCTTCATCTATACTCTTTTGAAGTGCGATTGCTCTTTCATTTATCACATCGGCCACTCGTCCGTGAGCTTCTTTCATATTTTTCAATTGTTCGCTCAATTCTTGCTTATCGGCATCACTCACAGTCGGTAAAATTGATTTTCCTTGTTGATTTATTTTTTCTATGTCATCACCGTATTCTTGTGCCTCTTTCTTCAACCGATCGTACTAAAAAAGGAAAAAATATTTGTATTCTTGCAAAAGATATACAAAGTGCATCAAAATCTCGGTGAATTTTTTTGTTTTTATAAGGAATATATACATACCTTAGCAAGTTGTTCGCGAAGAATGTCAAGACTGGAAGGTCGCAACTCGGAAGAGGTAGCTACTTCAGCTTCCTTAATCCATCGTTGACACTTGTCTAATTCACTTTCAAAAGCCTTGCGTCCCTGAAGAAGATCTGCTAACGAAGCTTGTTTTTCTTTCGCCTCCTTCTTCAACTCCTCGTAATCCTTACTTAGATCATCCAGAAGGGCCTGGAGTTTGGCGCGACTGTCTGCATTACAATCTTTCAGTAAACTGTGCCCTTGTTTAAGAATATCTTTAAGATTGCTTTCGTTAAAGGAATCGATATCCGCTTCCAATCCGCTGTGTTGTGCAATATCTTGCTCAACTTTCGAAGCTCTCAAAGGCAAATATCCGCTAAGTTTCTTTAAATCATTGCCTTTGGACTTTATCCAATTTCGTGCTTTTTTAATATCAGTCTCTAATTTGCGACGTGCATCAGCTGCCGCGCTCGCGATAGATATTTCTTCCCTCAAAATGGCGCATAATTCAACCTGTTCGCCGCGCAAAGATTTCGTGTCAGCTTCTAATTGCTGCTGCTCGCTAGTTTCCAGTTCGTTCTGCATATTTCCAACTCTCTTTTCCAATGTATCTATAATCAATTGCTTTCCATCTGCTTCTTTCAACATAGCCTGTAAAACATTATAATTTAAAAATAATATATATTAATATTTTTTTAGGAGAAAATAACAAGAAAAATGAAGAATTATACCTTGAGAGTGAGAAGCCTTTCTTCCGCCTGTTTGCTTTCGAAGCCAAGCAATTCAGGCATCTTTACTTGTTGCTTTTTCTGTCTAATCCACTCTCGATTCTCTTCGATCTCTCGCCTAGTTGCTTCGATGCCTTGTGCCGTCATCTCTAAGACCTGTGCTTTTCTTTGTAATTTCTTACCAATGTCCGCGTATCGTCTCTCTACCGATTTAATTTGCTCTTCTATTTGCTGAGAATCTAGATTGCTGACCGAGTCCATCACTTGGTCGCCTAATTTCTTTATCTCTGCCAATTTCTCTGTTCCCTGAGATTCAAATTCGGTTGTAATGTCTTTGAGATTTGAAATTTTCTGACCGATAGTCAATCCACTACCCTTCTCAATCATGTCGACTTTCTTCGATAGACCATCAAACCATGTTTGAATATCCTGCACTTGTGATCTGTATTTCTGGATGAGATCCTGTGCTGCTTGTTTTCCGGCGATAGCTTCAGTCAGCTCGGTTTCTAGTTTGTTCAATCCTTCCTCAATATCATGATCCTCTTCTTGGATTGACAATTCCGTTAATGCACGAGTGCGACGTTCGCCTACATTGGTGAGCAATTCGTTCATTGCCTGTAACTCGGCCTGGGCAGCCTCCTCTCGCAGCTTCGCTGGTCGTGACTTCCATTCAGCGCAGAGGGCCCGTTGCTGATTAATCCAAGCACGAAGCGAATTCTTTTGTCGCAATTGCTCCTCTAATTCACCTACCGTTTTCATTACATTTGCCAAATGCGTTTGCATCTAAAGAGATACATAATATAATTTACATTAGATATATATACGATTTCAATTTATACTGTATTACATTTAACAGAAATAAAAAATTTTTATGTATAGAAAAATTAGTATGAACAAATTAGATAATGTTAGACAGGTCATTTATGTTTTTCATTTTCTATATCTCTACATTAGATTTTATAATGTTAATTAACAGTTAATTAAAACATTTTACAGTTTATTAATTACACCTACTAATTTTATCTAACTGAAATTAAGTACATACCTGGTCAATGAAATCATCGAGTCTTGTTCTAACTTCGACTTCTCTCGCGGGGACTTGAATAGGCGGAGCATCAAGAGGACTTCCAGGTCTAGAGACACATGCCGCCGCAGCCTCGCAAGCTTCTACCGCTAATGCCAATCGAGCTTTTTCGGCTTGCAGCTTGTTGTGTAGAGTTCGAGCACTCTCGAGGCTCTGCTCAGCAGAAATTAAATTATTCAATGGAGCTTCTAATCCTTGAGTCATTTCCGTCTCATACATGTCTAGATTCTTCATGATACTCTCCAGAGTGTTCTCATATTCTTGGAATTTAATCAGAGACTCCGTCAGTCTATTCTTGATTTGCAGGGCGGTGTTCAACAACGAATTGTAACTATCCTGAACATTTTGCAATTGCGTCTCTATAGTTGATCTAATAGTAGGATTAGCACCGACATATCTCTCTATTTGACCGTGACCCTTCAACTTTAGTTCGTCTAATACTTCCTGATACTTCTGAATTTCAGCTAACAATGCTTCATGCTGTTTGATTTGTTCGATCGTTTGTTCTTTGTTGGTAATATAGAGAGAATTGTGTGCCATTAGTTGGAAAGAGATTTGCAATAGCCACTTTTCTGTTTCTTGTAAAGCAGCATGATACGCATTGTACTCTTGCATCTCATTTTCCATAAACTTTTTCTTCTCGCCGACAAGTTCGGCTAGCGCCTTCCATCGGTCTAATAAATGTTTCGTTTCGTTTAGCGTCGTGTTATTTTTCGCCCATGCTGACAGTTCCGTTGCTTCCGTCATCAGATGATCTAAGTCGGATTTTTTATCGCGAATTTCCTCTTGAATGTGTTTGTATCGTTCGAGCATTGTTTTCATCTCACCAAACTCGCCCTTTGTATCTGGAGAACCTTTAACGATTTCTTCATTCTCTTCTAACCACTTTACAAATTTATTATGTGCTTCCGCATGATCCTCCCAGCGACTCAAAACCGACTTTACTTTAGCTTGAACTGTATTAAGATCTATGCTTAATTGCTCCCAATTTGAACGTAGATTAGCCATATCCGATCGTAACTGATCTTGTTGTTCTGGAAGAACCATGTTTATTGCTTTTGCAAAAGCATTCTGCAACGTCGATAGTAGATGTTGACCTTCCGTCACGCGCGTCGCCACCAGCTGAATTAAAATAATTTTATCGTTATTAGATAAAATTTATTTAGTTAATTTATATTTGTTTAAATTTCGCTACCATATATATTTAATTAATAAATCTAAATAATATTTATTTTAGTTTATTCTAATATTTTTTATTAATATACAAATTTTAAAAAGTATATATCTATTAAAAAAAAAAATAAGGCACGTACGAATTTATATTTGTATGACATATTTTTTTATTAATACGATTAATAAAATAATCTAGTAATATATTTCATCGAATATCTCTTGCAAAAAATTTTCTGTATTTTTTTTTTCAATAAAACTCACCCTCAAGGTTTCTAATTTATCCCTTGCCCAAGCCGTATCTCCCACACCGATACAATCTTCTACCGAGCCTTGAGCAGTACGTAACCAATCCTCCATCTCCTTTTTGGCTTTTAAGAATTCAGTATGATCAGCGAGGTTCTTCTCAACTTTGAAGACGAGCCCTTGCACATCGGTCAATAGCTGTGTATACGCTGACTGCAATTGCACCGTCTTATCTCGCGCCCAGCTGCAAGCGCTAATCTCCAATAAAGCTTCACATTTATCATTCAAGTCTTCCATGACAGGTTTTTGTTTAATTGCCTCTTCCACCAAATATTTACAACGCTCTAAATCCTCTGGAGTTTTGTTATCTTTAGTCTGTTCGTCTGCAATCTTCTTTTGGAAGTGGTCTATCCATCGCTTCATGCCATCTAACGTATTCGTGAACTGGGACCAGCTTGAGATGCAGTTGGCAAGAGTTCGTTGCGAATCGTGGCATTGTGCTTGCAAGGATTTCCAATCGGCTTGTATTTGTTTCATGTCTTGCTTAATGGAATCTTGGCCCTCGGGTCCCGTCTTAGAGATCACAACGTCGCTTAGCTCGATCACTTTCGAGATCAATGTGTCGCCTTTTGACAAGGATGAGATGATTTGATTGACTTTATTCTCTCGTTCGATAATTCGTTCTTTTTCGCCATGAGTATCACTATATTGTTGAAGTTCGACTTTTGTATGACGCACCCAGTCACCTGCCTCGTTCAGAGCTTGTTGGAATTTTTCGTGATCTTTGACTTGATCTTCCAAATTCTAAAATAATTAAAATAACAATATTACAATATTATTATATTATATTTCTGTTTTCAATTAAAAAAAGTAGTTCTACTTACATGAATTTTTTCAGAAATTAATTTCTTCAAACTATCATATTTATTGATTGTCAGTTCGTACGGACTTTTGGATATGCTGAGATTTTCAGTAAGACGAATCTTCAAGCGATCCACTGTTTCGCCATGACCGTAAATATCTTTTTGCAAGATCTTATATTTTTCTAACAGAGCACGTTTCTCACTGAGATCGTTTCTGTATACGTCTCCTGGTTGAATCTTGCCTTCAACTTCCTCCAACCAATCCGAAATAAGTCGGTGAATTTTGTTGAGCTCCTCCAACATACTTGCTCTTGCTGATAGTCTTTGTCTCACATCTTCGACGTCGACTAATAGCTTATCAAATTCGCTTTTTAAGTTCTCGGTGTCTTCTTGAATCTTTGCTGCGCCGTTTTGTTCCGTGTTCATAATGACTTTTTCTTTCAATTCCAGGGCGTAACGCAATTTGTTCTGACCTTGCTCCAACGTCTGTCGAATAGTTTTACACGTGTGTAACTTGTTGTTAACTTCAATTAATGTACTGGGAATATCTTTGCACTCGCTTAACTTGTCTCGCGTGCGCTCTATCCAATCTTGACATTCTTGGTATAAAGTATTATGTTGTTGATGTTCCTAATTAACATTTTAGAAAAAGTGATGAAAATGTTTTATATATATATATATATAT
>NW_017304990.1:166028-180045 GCF_001594115.1 Trachymyrmex septentrionalis
AAATTAAAATTACAAAAATTTTTTATTAATAAATATTTATGTAAGTAGATAATAATAAATAATAAATAGTAATTACCTGATAATGTAATTCTAATCGACGCATTATTTCTTTAGCCAGAGATAGCAATGCATTGTATTTGGTAGTGAGTTGAGTTATTGCATTAGAAATTCTCGTGTCGGCACATGTTTCCAACAACATCTGAGCTTTCATATTCAAGCGGTCTAGCTCCTTTTGCCAATCAAACAATGTTTGCAAATGAATCTGGAATTGTTCAAGAACATTTTTCTTCTCTTCCAGACTATCTTGCAATTTATTAAACGTTTGAACTAGCTGTTCAGTTTGCGTAAGCCATTCTGTAGCTTCGGAGAACTGATCCTCGTATTCAGTCCACTTCACTATGCCGACTTCGAGCAAAGTTTTTGTGTTATTCAGCGAGTCTCTATTATAAATATGAATATAAAAAATTATAATACATATATAAAATATATTATATAAGTAAATATTATAAAAATACAAAATTATAAAATTTAATATTATTATATCCTTTTGTACTTAAAAAATTAAGTTTATTTATTTTACTTACACATAATTATCATATTCTTCTTGCAATAGCGCCACTTCTTCTTCGATTATTTCTTTGTCTTCATCATCTGCGATCTGACAGGCGGCGTTACCTTGTTCCAAAGCTTTCTCCAGCTTCTTCTGACCTTCAGGTAATTCACTCTGTAAAACTTTAAGTTGTGTGATTTTGCTGGCCAAAGATTCCTTATCTCCCGTAGGCTCCGAGCACTTGCTGAGTCTCTCTTTGGCTGCTCGTATCCATTGAACAAATTCATTACCACTATCGATGAAGGCCTGATGTTGTTCGACAGTCTCCTTTTGCTTCGCATATAATTCTTGAGCTTGTTTGCTCAGAGTCTCATATTTAATCGAGATCTCCGTGGCCGGTGTCGCTTGTTGCAAGTCTTCGGCCTTTGTGGTGACTGATTGAATCATTGGCTCAAATGCCACAATATCTTGTACGATGCTGTTAGTTTGTCGCAAGTTCGCCTTTCTTTCTCCAATTGCCAAAGAGCTCAATCCAACTAAGCCTTTTCGAGCTTTGGAAACTTTTTGCTCGCACACTTGCTGCAGCTTAGCCTCGCGATCACTAATCCACTGCTGCAGCTGAGAATACGACGAACTGTAATCCGCCCATTGCAACAAACTCGTCTCGAGATGTACTTTTGTGGTTGAGATCTTTTTTACCAGGCGCTCCCAATCGTTTTGAATCTCTTTCAACTGAGCGTTGATTTCCTCACGACCATCTGATCGCGTGTTTCTCATGACTTTCTCGCCGCAATTTACAGTGAGATGTATCAGGTTCTGGCCTTCCTCGCGTTTTCTTAATAATTCCTGAATTTTATCAAGTCTATTCTGTAATTCTTCGCGACTGCTACTCGAGGCAGCTTCTGTTCCTTGACGTATAATTTGCTTGGCATTCTCGATCCAGTCACGGGCTTTCTCAAGATTGCTCTCATATTCTTGATGTTGACTCAGATTGGTCTCAACTTTATTTAATACATCTTTTGCGAGATTCACTTGCACCTGATAACGTGAATTCAAATGTCGCAGCTGGTTGTTGACGTAAGTATCCAAATGAGACGAAAGTAGACCGGCAGCCGTTTTGTTGAATTTATCAATCTGCTCTTGGCCCTGTATTAAGTTATCGAGCAGTTCCCTTACTTCTTTTACCTGTTTCTCCTTTTCTTTCAGATTTGGCAAAAGAGCATTTTTTTGAGCTTTGATGAGAATGTCAAACTGTTGCAACCAGTCGCTGAGTCTCTCGTATTCATCTTTATAGTCGCGCCATTGACTCACAGTAGTCTCCAATTGGTTCTTCTGTTGCTGAATTTCTGCAATAGAATATACGAATTTGTTTGTCAATACATTTAAAATTGCAATTATTTCTTTTTGTAGGTTAAAAATGATTATTGATTACTCGCGATTATTTCAATATTTGTTTTGTATTCTAAATTATCAACATTGATCTCTTAATAAACATTATTTGAATAACTCTTACCTTTGAACAATCCTTCGAAACTTTCTGTGAGTGCTCGTATTTCGTTTTTGATAACTTCTTGTCCGATGGGACTAGTACTGGCACAAACAACATTTCCAGTATGCTGCAAATGTTCCACCAACAATTCACCTTGAGCTTTCTTATTCAACAAACTCTCGAGCGGTACCACTGCACTCTCGATCGCTAGTTTATCGCTAAGTGATCTCTGTTTCATAGATGGTATTTTCTCGCGAGCCCGGCTAAGCCAACCGATGAGATCATCGTGAGCTTCTTTGTAAAGGCGGTGATCTTTATACTGTTCCTCTCGTTCGGCCAATAAAGATTTAATCTTCTCAAAAAGTTCGTCGAACCTGTTCAGTATATCTTGAGCTTGCGAGGCAGCTAATCCTTGCTGACCACTCGCAATCATCTCAGCGACTTTGCATTTGAGACTATCAACCTCGATATTCTCGCAACGAACCTTCTCCTCGAGTACTTTGATTCGCTCCAGTTGATTTCTTTTTTCCGACATCGTTGTTTGAAACTGTGAAATCTCATCGATCGATTTCTGCATGTATTCCACCGTCTTTTTGATAGATTGTATTTGTTCCAATAAACCGGCCCATTTGTTTATTGAATCGTCCAAGTTTGTTTTGGTTTCTAGCATCTTTGACGCCAAGGCGCTCCACTGTTCCTGAAGTTTCGCTAAAGCATCATTAATAGTTTGATGGCCAGCCGGAGCTGTATTCGCTAGAACAGCCTGGGCTAGTTCAACAATACCTTGAACTTTTGCAAAACCGTCCTCTTTATATAATAATAGATCTTGCACGATATCCATTTTTTGCTCCAAATCTTTCTGCGAAGATGCGCTTAAGTCGGAGCAGTACGCCAGTTTATTTTTTATATCTTCCAACCATGTGGTGCATTCTGCCAATTGATTATCGAAATCTTGATGCGTAGTAACATACTGATGCCAACGATTATTGAGCTCTTTGACTTTGCTAGAAATCTGTTGATATTTGATACTCAAATCCGATATGTAAGAAGTGCGAGAAGTAACAATCTTATGCAGTTGCTGAGCTCGCTCAGCAACGGCGTCAATCTCTAGTTCTTTAGCGCGAACTTCACCTTGAAGGGTGCGTAATTTTTCGAGCTGAGTCTTTTTCTCTGCCAAAGTGGACTTGAGATCGACGGCATGTAACTTTGTATCAGTATCTCTCATCCATGCTAAACATCGTTCTTTTGATATCTCATATTCGCTCCATTGTTGAAGTTTGTTCTCCAAAGACTCAATAGTAGATTTAACCGCTGAGATTAAGCCTTCCCATTCTTGTTGCGAAGAATCAATCTGCGAGCGGATGTTTATCTGTCCTGATTCCAGAGTACCGGGTATTACTTTTTCGCCCAGAGACTTGATTTGCTGCACTCGCGATTCGTCTTCCGGCAGACTGTGCAATAGATTCTTTAGGCGATCCAAGTTTGTGTGCAAGGATACTCTCTCTAGTTCCACGTCACCCCAAAGACTCACGGCATTGTGCGTGGCATCCAGCCATTCATGCGTATCTAAAACAGCCTTGCTATACTGTTGATGATCGCTCACTATACCTTCGTACCTTTCTACGAATTTCGTCGCGCGTTTTAGTAATATATTGTATCTATTCGTTAAATTATTCAGCGTTTGATCGATCTTATCGGTACGATCAGGCAAATTGTCTGCTTTATCTCGGAGATTCAATAGATCTTGCTGATGAGTTTGAGCATCATGCAAGATGGTGCGATAGATCTGCAACTGGGCACGTTTTTCGTCCAGAGTAGTTTTTAGTTCAATTTCTGGCTTCAATTGAGCTTCTGTATTTTTTAACCAGTTCTCGAAGGTCTCGCTGCATTCGTCGAAACCGGACCATCGCGAGATCTTCGCCTGTAACTCACGTTCGGTCAAAGCGATACTGTCATAAAGCTCTTCGAAGGCTTGCTGGAGATCTAATAATTGCTGACGAATAATCTCTCGGCCCTCTGTGCCGGTCATAGGATACAATCGTTCACCAGCCTCGACAGTGCTGTTTATCAAGAGAGTAGACGAGGACTGACGAGCCAAAAGTTCTTTTAAGGTTTCCACATTTGAAATCAGCTTTTGACGAGTACCACTGACGTTTTCCTTGGAGGACTGATAACGCACTCTTGCGTTCGCTAACCATTCGGAGCACTGCTTATAACGATCTAAATAGCTAGCGTGATCAACTACTGCTTGTTCACATTTTTTTACCAGTTCCTGAAACAGAATTATATAAAGATTTTTATTGCGAGAAAAGATATTTCCTAACATAACACATTTTGTGATGTTATTAATTATATTGATAACACAAAAAAAAATTAATTAGGAAATACTAATTTTATTTAATTTTATTTATTATAAATAAATTAAAAATAAATTTATAATAATTTTGATACAAAGTTTTGATTTGCTACATTAAATACGCTAAAGCAATGGTTAATAATTAAATTTTTTTCTTTTATTGTATAATATAAAAAATAAATAAAGCTTTATTTGTAATTTTTTTCTATTTTGATAGTATTTGTCTTATGAAAATATCTTTATACAGTTATACTACCTTAGCTGTCGCCTGAATTGATTGGAAACGTGATGTGACTTGTTGAATGCTGACAGAAAATCGAGTCTCGCCACTGATCTGCATCAATTCCGACGAATCGTCACTCATTTTATCGAATTCAGCCTCATTTTGCCGGAGATTTACAATCAGTGACTGAAAAAAATCATATTTATATTTAACTGTTTTTAAGTGAGATTTTAGTTAAAGAGCTGTTCCGCATAATTCATATGCGAAATAAGGAAGTAGAAAATTCTCTCTTCTTACGTGCAGAAGCCTGTTTGAGTAATGTGGTTAGATTATTATTACTTAAGTGTTAAACGTGAAGAAGTATGCACTAACAATAAGTATAAAAAGTAGAGTTTAATATTCCATCCCGATGTAATCAGACTCGTTTGTTCGTCTCGTTGTAAATTTCAGCGTCAAAGAAGCTCTCCATTCCGTGAAGCAAAACAGATTTTACTGCAAATTTTGAAGCTGAAAGCGCAATATTTACTGAACATAAATAGATAGCCGCCAAAAGTATAACAAAAATTCATCTAGCCGATGCATAAATAATTGTTTAGTATTATGAGTGCTTAAAACAACATTAATGTTTATATGGCGAGAGAAAATAATATAGCTATTCATATTTTTAATCAGATTTAATATTGATGAAAAACACTGATTTTATTTAATAAAATGGCATACGTATTGCCGTATCTCATATTACTCTAATCAGATATATCGTTTAATGCTAATAAAAAACAAGGTGAAGCGTTGGTATCTCCCACCTGCTCTGACAAAAGCTATAAAAGCTATACAAGCTGAAAGATTACATAAGAAAACAGCAATTGTATCGAAGAGACTCCTCGTAAAGCCGTTGCAATCATCCGCCTCTCTCGCAATCTTTTCTTGTTACAAAATGATATTTGCAATTTGCATATCACTCTCTTACTTGTTCGAGATGGTCACCAAGCGCAACCAGTTCTGTCACGTCCATGTTCCGCGAATCGGCGACCTTCTGTAGTTCCTAGGAAATTTTATTACACATAATCATTGTGCGTGAGAGATAATTATGCTCTACGATTGGAGATAAAAGTTTGCGTAGATGGGGGCTTTCTCCTCTCTTTTTCGTCGATTTAAAAGTACTTGCACGATCTATCGTATGAGACGTAATAAAGAAGGAAAAAACAATTAATATTACAAAATTTATGTTACATTCATGTGTATGAAAAATGTGTCAATGCGTGTAAAGAAAACAGCTACATCTAATCGTAATTAAAACTGGGTACTTTAAATGTGCACACCTCAAATTGTGTTACTATTTCATGTGGGAAAATTTTGTGATAAGGGATAAACACAAAGCGGTCTTTAAATAATCGATATTCGTTAAATAGGACATTTATCAAATTTATATACGTAAAGCCAAAAGAAAACCGCATTTCTATAATGCAACTTGTTGTAATAATTTTGAACTTACTTGATATTTTTCAAGTTGCTCCTGTTTCTCTTCAAGCGTGTTCTTCAGACAATAGTTCTTCAATGATGTCTCGGCATCAGTAAGCCAAGCAAGCAAACGTTCTAATGAATTTTCGTATTCACTCCATTGCTGTATTCTTTCTTCGATGCAACGTACCACGTCATTTACAGCTGTAGTGAATTTCTTATTTTCGAATCTAGAAACAAATCATCCAACGTTCATTTATGTGGTTGACAATGAAATTGTTTAATTTCTAAATACTCATTTTTTTAATAGATAAAATAATTTTGTATTATTTTCTTTTTTAAAATATTTACCTAAGATTCGCTAAATCTCTTTCCATAGATTCTTGCGAGCGAGGTGGCAAAGTATGCGCACTCTGCGCCACATGTTCTTCAAGGACATTCAGTTTTATTTCACCTTCGCTTTGACTGTCCTGTATCTCTATAACTTTAGCTAATCTAGCTTGCAGAGCAGTTTTGTTTCCTGTATAATCACTGTAATTTGCTAAACGTTCCCATTGACGTTTCTGGTAATCTTGATAAGCTTTCTGAAGATCGTGGAACTGCTGGAAAATATCGAGTAATGCTTCCAAGCTCGATATTCCTTTCTGAGATGTATCCACTAACTTTTCGTATCTCTTCGAAACAGAAACGACTTTTTCATGAACGTTCGATGGAACTTGAGTAACTTGAACCAAAGCGTTGGCTTTTTCGGAAATGCCTTCGATGAGACGTTTATGAGCCAAGATTTCTTGATGTAATGTCTAAAATAAAATTTCCAAGATAATATGATTAATGGTTTTCATATTGTGTTTTTTATATATTCTCAGATAATAATATAAAATTAATCAGATAATAATATAATACTAAAAAGATATATAAGGACCTTCAATTTGAGTAGTTTTGATCTTATTTCTGGCAAGGAGGACCACACCATCGAGGAATCTTGTTTAACTGCACGTTCCATCGTGTCTAACCAAGTTAGAATCTGTTGTAGAGTCTCTTGATAACTGGACCATTGTAAAGATTGAGCATCTTGCTTTTTCTGTTGCTCTGTGATGCCTTCTGCCAAACGATCCCATCTTTCGCGAGCGTTTCGCAATTCATGTCTGATTACTTCACGCCCTTGAGCGGAAGTGTCTGGAAGAATCCTTTCACCAAGAGACGTTAAGCTAGTTAAACGATGTTCAGCTTGCTCTTTTTCGGCTAGCAAAACTTGTAAACGCGAGTTCTTCGCTTCGAGATCTCCACCAATCTCATCTTCCTTCAAAATAGCTAAATTTTTTTCGAGAGGTGTAAGCCAAACATCAATAGCCTTCAATTTTTCTTCATAAGCACGATGATCATCTACGATGCTTTGGCAACGGTTTATTACTTCCTTACTGAGCACGTGCAACAGCTGGTATCTAAACATTTAATTTGAGCTTAATTAATTGTATTGTTACTTTTATTATATCTTTATTTACAAATTGTTAATTATTTACTTGTTTAAATGTTCACATACGACTACAATAAAATTATGCGTTTTAAAAAAATATATTTTATTTTTAAATTTTTGTCTTTACTTTGTGAGATTGAATTTTTTCAATTTTTATTTGCTATGTAACTATTAAGATTTTATTACATACACGTATGCAAGGATGATAAATAAAAAGATAGTTCTCTTGTTGGAAATAATTCGACATACCTGTTGCTAACTTGAGAAATTAATGGCTTGATGCGTTCAATACCACTCGCGTGCAGTAAACTATGTGACTTGTCCACGAATTCATCTATCTCCCGCTCTTGTTGCGCGATAATCTCGCGTTTCTCTTTAAACGCGCGAAGTCGTGCTTCTTTATCTTTTAACGTAGGCTGCAACTGTTGATCTCGGAATGCTGCCTCCATAGAACGGAACCACTTTGTGTGAGCTTCCAGCTGATCCTCAAAGTTCTGCCATCTTTTCAAAGCTGCTTTCTGTCGCTCCTCTACAGATTCTGAAAAGCAAAATTTTCTAATGAAATGATTACGATAAACGGAAGTAATCAATTAAATAACTTTATACAGGTATGATTCTTCTACATAATTTTGTAATCACAAAGAATTTGTAATATATGTTATATATTTGAAATATATTACCAATTTCATTCAGGAATTGGCGCAGATTATTTTCCAAGGTTATCACTTCCTTGTTGATAACTTCTCGACCTTTCGGCGCGGTACTATTAGCCACAGCTACACTGAATTCCTTTAACTTGGTGAGATGTTCTGCTCCCTGTGCCTGGCCATCTTTTAACAACGTTAAGCTTGTTAATCTGCGAGATATTTCAGATCGTTCACCCGTTATATCATTGCATTCTGCTAGCTTCTCTCGTTCTCCATTTAACCAATCGGAGAAGCATTTACATTGAAGATTGAAACGATGATGCTTTTCGCAACAATCCTCTAAATTCTCTAACAAATCTCGAGACTTGGCGACGATATTCTGAAAGAGCTGTTTTATGGATTGCAAATAGACATTCAGAGAAGTGTCCTTCGTCTGATCGACCAATTGTTGCGCTTTGTCGCAAACCGATTCGACCAATGTCTGATGTGACATGATCTCCTGGTGCATGATCTTGTGATTTTGCAATTGTGCGCGCTTTTCCTCCAGCGATGATTTCAATTCTGTGTGCTGATGCATTGCGCGCTCGACGTCTCGCAGCCAAGTCGTTAATTGCTCTTGAGACAACGAAAACTCAGCGAACTGCATTAGACATTGATCTAATTTCTGCATCGAACTTTGCAAATCCTCGGAAAATCCGTCCCACATGCTGCGTAAATTTCTCAATTGTTGTCTGATTATCTCTCTACCATCCGGTGAAGTGTGCACATAAAGTTTCTCACCGAGATCGATGACAGATTCGAAACGAGCATTCTCGCGAGTTCGAACGTCACCGAGATCCCTGATATGCTTCTGTCTGCTTTGTAACACCGCCAAATCGCCAACAATCTCGCTATGTTTCTTCAACTCGTCCTGAACTTCATTGATCCAATTCAAGAATTGATTATACTTTTCGTTGAACAGATTGTGCTCCTTTACGTATTGCTCATATCTCGCTACAACTTCTTTTGCTTGATTCCTAATTGCTTGATATCTAGTAGCTTGACGAGATACTTTAGTAACCAAGTCGGATTCCGCTTCTACGCCTTGACTTTTCTCAACCACCGCGTTAAACTCCGTGCCCTTTGCTATGATAGTCTCTTCGAGGGATTTCAATTTCTGTAAGTGCGCGCGCTTAGTTTCCTCAGTGCTTTTCAAGCTTTGATCTTTCACCTGCATTTCGATTTGTTTAAGCCAAGATTCTAGAGCCTCGACTACTCTTTCAAATTCGGACCATTGGTTGAATAGATGATTCAATTTATCTCTGCTTGAAGCGCATCGTTGGAGGAAATCCTCCCAAACTTTTTTCTGCTGTTCAAAACCTCTCAATAATGTGAGGTGACCAGCTATCGAGGTTTGCTCCAAAATAATATTTAATTGCTGATTGCAATCGGCTATAATTCTATCGCCCTCTGGTTTTTGTTGCAATACGTTTTCGATTAAAACAATCTTGGATTTAGCTGCATCTCGATCTATTGAGAGATCCTCACTGATGGGCGCCGCTTCGTTTACCATTGTGTTAATCCAGTCTCGCGTCTTCTCGAACGTCTGAAGATAGGCCTCGTGATTTGCAACGTACTTTTCCATTATGCCGATTCTATCATCTACGTCTTCCGATAGCTTTTCATGCGCTTCAATCACGCTATTGAGCATCTCGCTAGCCTCGTCATCTGGTGCTGCTCCGAGCCTATCTTGAAGTTGTTCCAAGATATTTCGATGAACTCCTACATCTTGTGCAATAGCTTTATACAAATGTAAGGCGAGTTTCTTTTCTTGAAGCGACGGTAGCAGATCTAGCTTGTCACCTAATTTCTTCCGTGCCTCAACTAACCACTGCTTTACTTGGGAATACTTGTCCTCGAACGAGGATCGATGCATCATATCGCTCTCGATTTTCTTATAAATTACGTTTGTGCGATCGGCCAAGGCTTCCACCCGACTGCGCAAATTTCTCAGCTCACTTCTGATGAGTTCCCTGTGATCTGGTGTTATTCTCGCGAAAAGTGTTTCACCCGCTTCCGCTGTTCGATTTAAAATTGCTTGTCCAGTTTCGCGTTTCTCCCCAAACGCTTTTAATTCTTTCAGGCGAGACTGATAGAAGGTCATTGGCTTCGGACCGCTGATCTCGTCAAAAGTTTTCAATTTCTGCTCTGCGTTTAGTAACCACGATTCCAGCTCCTTTACATTAGCAGCATATTGGCCTTTAATTTGTTTGAGTTCTCTGAGTCTGTCTAAATGTTGAATCAAAAATTTAAGGACCGAATGATAACGCGTATTCAAATGTCCGACGTATTGAGCCACGCGAGATTCTGGACTAACTTTGGTTATCTCCTCTCCGAGTGCGATCAGATCCTTCATCTCGTTTTCATAATTCTCGACTTTTTCCTTAAGTTGTATTATTTCGGCAATCTTTTCGTCGATCTCGTTTGGATTTAGAAGCATCGTAGCCTCCATTCTGATTTTATTCTCGTTCTCTTTGAGCCAGGAAATTACGTTTTCTGATGTAAATTCATATCGTTGCCACAAAGCAATATTTTCTTGCAATACGGATTTGATTTTGCCATAGCTGACTTTCAAAGACTCCAGATCGGCAGTAACTTTATCGCGTTCGTCTCTAAGAGCAGAAATGGTCTCGCTGCTCTCGACAGTGCTCAGAAGTGTCAATGAATTATCCGTATCCACTTTTCGAGTCTCGCAATCAGCAATACCGTCTTCCACATCGATCAACGAGGCCATCTTTACCTCAAGATTGTAACGATCACTACTCTGTTCGGGTTCGCACCAGGCTACTTTTTCCTTATGAGTTGCTACTAAGCGTTGCAGAGCGCCAAACTTTTCGTGATAGAGTTTTGTCAAAAAAGCTACCAACGTTGCGTTAACTTTGTCAGCGTGACTGGTTACGCCGTCTTTACGGAGTTGCAACGCTTGCAATTCTTTTGGTAAGCTAGACTTCGATACAGTTGGATATTCTGATACCATATCTGTTAATTTCTCGTCAAGTTCTGAAAGTGTGTAATCGCATTTCTTCAGTTCGGTCTTCAATTCTTGACATTTATTGATTCTATACAAAATCTTAGTATTCTCGCCAGTTAAATCATCACACTTGATTATCTCTTCGCGAATCTTTGATATCGTATCACTGCATTTCTTCAACTCCTGCTTGATACCTTTTTCTTTCTCGTTGAAAGTTGAGGTGAACGACGCGAGCTTATTTGCAGCCTGTTTAACAACGTTAAATTGATCGTCCAATAAATCATTAAGAGATTTCAAAGTTGGTATGCTCGCGTCATCGTTCAGTTTGACGAGTTGTTCGCTCTTCGTGGCGATACCTTGACGAAGTTGTTGATATACTGGTAATTCCTCGCGATATTTAATCAATAACGCTTGTCCGTTCTCAGCGTCGAGTAAACGATCACAAGCCGCGGTAAGCGCTTCATTCGTGTCGCTGAGCCACTTTGTAAGTTCGTATTTTGCTTCTTCGATCTGCTTCCAGATGATAACCTGTGTTTCGTACGCTTGAGTCCGATCGATCACCTTAACATTAATCTCGTGATATTTTTTTCGTATATTGGATAAATCCGATTCGATTAGACTTGTCTTGAAATTTGGCATTAACGATGTCTCTTTCGCTAATTGTTGCGCCTTGCCATCCATTTTGTCCAGAAATATTTTACCCTTCTTTAAAATCTCTGAAGCTCTCTTATGTTTTTCCAGAGCAACGTTTGCCTGGGTGATATCAGTTGACACATCTTTGACCGACTGACAAAGGTTCTTCGCTTCGTCGATGAACTTGTTCAACTTCTCCTTGGCTTCCTGATACTGTTTCCAATCGGCATCCATTTCAGCATATTTCCTTCTCTGCTCACGCAGAAGTTCATTAACCTTTTCCCAATTTCCATCCACTGAAGAAACCACTACCTGAATATTAGTTATCGCTCGTTGATCCTCCTTCATCAAGTTGTCACCTTCTTGATGAAGACTTTCTTTTTCCGGTTCTCGTCTCTGATGATCCTCGATCAAATCGTCTATCTTTTCAATTGCCGGCGTGAGTTTTTCGCAAGTATCAACGGTATATGTGATGTTTTGCAGGCTCGTCTGAGTGTTGACGATTTCTTCCGTAATTTTTTGTTGTAATTTTCTAAAGTTATCCCATTTAGCATCGAGATTCTCCAACTTGTTTCTCTTGGCAGATAATTCTGTCTTCAAAGCTGTGGCCTTGGACTCAAGATCATTCAGTAAGGAAGTTGCAGTAATTGGTCTCTCTTGCTTGTCACGAACATGTATTCCCAGAGTGCTATCCATTAGCGGGACAAGTTCCTTCCAAGTGTTGATTTTTGTATGTACAACTTGAAGTTCCGAAGAAAGTCTATCGAGATCGGCGATAGTTGGTTTTCTGGCTTCAGATTCGTATTTACAATGATTTAATTGCGCATTGGCGTCATTATGCCAGCTCAAAAGTTCGATCCATTTTTCTAAGCCTTTTTTCTTTTCTCTTAAGTCATCTTCGAGCGCCTTGTATTTCTTCGCTAATGACGTGTAAGTTTCATTCAATGCGGCGGCTTCCAACATAGAACCTCGCGATGACAGTTGTTTTACTTCGTTGTAAATCGCTGTAAATGCTGGTTGTTTTTCCGAATGTTCTTGAAGATAAGCATGCATTGTTTGCAAATTAGTATCAACATTGCCCACATTTACGTCTCCGATCTCATTGATGTTAGATCTCAATCTTGTCATCCAGTTTTCGAAGTCGGTGATCTTCATCTGGAATTCTTGTCTAGCTAACAACGAGTCAGAGACGCGATTAATGTAATGTCGAACTGTGTCTGCGAGTTTGCTTACTCTAATCTTCATTTCAGCAACGCGACCTTTCAATGCGGAGGCGCCGTCTAGCGATAAACCATGGCTAATATGATCGGAAACTTGAGTCAGTGATATCAATTGAGCCTGATGATCGGATATGCTCTTGTTGAATTCTTTCAAATGTGCCAATTCCTTTTCCAACTTTGCGGCTTCGGGTGTTTGAACATTGGGTTCTTTAAGAGCTTCCCTTTCACTATTCTGCAACCATTCATTAAACTCTTTTGCTTCTGATTCGAAGTTGTTCCATGATGAGACTAATTTATCAAGTTTGGTCGTCGTTTGTACCGCCACGTCATGAACTGCGTTCCACCGTGTATAAACAGCGTCGACTTCATCAGGTGCCACTGTTTTTCCAGTTATCTGCTGACTAATCGTTGACAAACTCTGGACCTTTGGAAGATATTGTTGACATTGAACTTGAAAAGCCTTTGCCGATCCTAACATTTGCGTAGCTTGAGCCAAAGTAGTAGGCCTGCTGCCCATAGTAGCTACTTTTGACTCCGCTTGTTCAATCCAAGGTTTTATCTTCTGAATGCCTTCTTCGTACTCTCTCCATGTTGCAAGATTTTGTGTAGCCAATTCACGTTGCGTTACTATGCTCTTATTCAACGATTCAACTGCCTTATGAAGATTCTCAATGTCGCCACGAAGTTGTTTTGCCGGTGTGTCATCTTCTATATATGTATAAAAAATAAACATTTTTGTATTAGAATATTTTTAGCACAGTTGTTACACTATATTTAATTAAATTTAAATCTGTCAAATGTATTAGATTAGAACTCGGCATTTTTTAGATTCACACAATTTTCGACTCGGTTCCGCTTTTACATTTAAATTACAATTTTATGTTTTTTACTAATAACTAATTATTTTATTAAATAAATCTTTATAAAATAATAAAAAAATATATATAATGTACTCAT
>NW_017304990.1:180145-193154 GCF_001594115.1 Trachymyrmex septentrionalis
ATATGATAGAAATTTCATATCTAGAAATTATAGCTATAACATATAAAAAATAAACATTAAGTAACAGAAAAACTAAATTTGTACGTTTTTTAATTCAAACATGAAACAAACAAAAAAATCGTATATTCACCTTTTACAAGTTTCCGGGATTCGTCTTCTAATGCATTTAAAATCAATACTTTTTCCTTGATTTCTTTCTGTAGATTTTCCGTTTTACGAACTTTTTCCTCAGGTGATGCTGTAGAATCTTCTATGTTTGCAACTGATTGAGGCGCAGCTTGCTGAACCCAAGACCGGAGCTCTACGAGCTTTGATTGAAATTTATTCCACCGAGTGCTATGTTCCTGAAGATAAACAATTTTTTCGCGCACAATCTTTAACGTGTGTTCCATCTTCTGTTCAGTTTCCGTCACTTCCTTTTCTAGAATCTCTTGTTTGCTTGGTGGTGCGGATGTTTGAGAAAGATTAGTATATGTTTCACGCAATTTCGTTATCATTTCTTCGGCTGATTTTCTCAAATTTGTATTGAATTCCTGTTTCTTCTGCAGGTCGGAGGATACTTGAGCGGCATCGTAATAAGATGCTAATTCAATTTGACGCAATTCTTTCTCAGCTTGTTCAATCAATCTCAAAATCTCGTTCTTTTGTTCTTGATAAGTGTTCCAGAGTTTTTGCGATTCCTTTAAAGATTTTAATATCTCCATGCTTTGGCCATACGTATCATTCCAGTTAGCCTCTAATTGTTGAACTTCGGAAGAGACGAAAGGCGGAGCGTGTTGATCTTTCAGAAGATCTTTACCGCGTTGTAACATACTGACAATGGTTGCTCGTTGTTGCTCTAATTGATTAAGGCGGGATTCCTGATGAGCCACCGCGTTTTGTAATTTTTCAGGAACCTCAGGCGTGACTTCAACTTTTGATTGTTCGCGAACTTTGCGCAACAAAGTGCATACTTCGCGTACCTCTTTGCGATAAGTATAACTTTTTGAATAGATGTCTGTCTTCGTCATTGTAATTTCGATCGTTGGAATCAAGTTCTTATATCGAGTTATCAATTGCTCCAAATTTTGCTGCGCCGTGAGTGCTTCGCGATCCGAACGATTCAATGTCAAGTTGTCGAGAGTTTGAACCAGCCATTTCATTTCTTCACGCTTGCTATCAGCTTCGCGACAGATTTTCTGTGAACAATCAATAATATTTTTTTATATTAATTATATTTATCTAAAGCGATTTGTCAACATTTGATGAAAGAGATGAAAAAGACATGATAAACAAAAGTACTGTTTTTTCCAGAAAATTTTTTAATAATTATAGATTAATATTTATGGATAAATTAGATGCAAATTAAATCCGTATTTATTAAAAATTTTATTTTAAGAGTATTATCATTGGACTCTTAAACGAAGAGCAAACTCTAAAAAGAATAATTAAACATAGAAGTGCGCGTATATTTACCGTCAAGGTCTGGAGCTATCCGGAGGCAACGCAGAAAAGGCGAAGCAAAGTATTTAAATATTTCAACACGACATGCCATGATAGAGGATTATATGTGAAACTGGCCAATACTAACCTGAAATATAGTCTTCTCTTTCTCAAATTCTTCTAAAGTATTGACTTCATGTAAAATGGTTCTCAACGTACTGTCAACATGGTCCATCCAATGCACCATCTCATCGAACCTAGAATTAATTGCACATTATTTAAAGGAAGAAATTGGCGCTAATCTATTATACTGAATATACTTATCTACTATACTGAAGTTAAATAAATGCTCACTTTTGTCTATAAGTTGCCCATTGTTGTGGAATTTCTCGCAATTGTTCCCTTAAGTTCTCCACTTTTTGAGCGGTTTCTTCCCACAAACGTTCGGCGTTTTGCGCGGCGTCAACCAAGCTAGTATCTTTCGGCTTGAATTTGTTATAAGCATCACTAATCTTTTTTAAGGTCTGTAGACAACGCTCGACTTCGAGAACGGTGCCGCGGTTTACGAAAAATTCTTTATTGCGCTGTTGAATACCATCCACATCATCATTGTTAATAAGTGCTTGTTGCTCAGAACTAATTTCCATCTCGATTTCTTTGAGATATTGAAGAAAGCTAGTCTCATCTAGGCGGAACTCGAGCTTCATTAGATGAAGCGGCGCAAAGGTGAGTATTTCTTTCCAGCGATCCTGAAGATTCTCTACCGTTTTTGCAACGGGAAGTTGTTGATCAACTGGTAATACATTCCGAAGATCTTGGCCGGCCTTTACGAGATCTTGTATCCACTTTTCATTGACTTTACCGAAGAAGTTTTTGTGATATTCGACGGATTGACGATTATCGATGTGCTTTTCGTTGATCATTGTTTCCGCAATCGAAAGCCATTCAGAGATTTGTCGCTCGCACTCTTTAAATTTCGTCCAACGGCGCACAGATTCTTGCAAACGTTGTTCCCAGACTTGCGCCGCTTGAGAGACTTTAATAAATCGATCATTGAGTTCTCTTAAGGTAGCTCCACCTTCGGCAGTCTCTATGTCGGCATGACTATCCACAGCCTTGACGATGTTAGCGAATACTTTATTCTTAGATTCCAGCATAGATTTATAGTAAAGTGTTCTCGAGAAGAAGGCTTTATGACGATCTAGTTGAGCCAAAGCAGCGTCTCTACCACCTGCGAGATTGATATTTGCCAAAAAACTTTCGGCTTCATCTAGCCACGCAGATATCTCTTTCTGCCCTGCTTCTAGAGATTCTTGTTGTACCAATAATTGATGATACAAGTGCAATTGCATCGGTATCAAAGCGCGTACCTTAACAAGAGTTTCTTTCTCTTTCTTTAGTGTGTTCATCATCTTATCGACTTCGTCGCGGGACAAATCCTGGATAAGAGTTTGGAATTTTTTACTGATATTTTTAAAGAGATTTTCAATGTCCTCGACTTCATTGTGAAGAGTCTGCAGTTTCTCTCCGTAAGCTTTGATCCGTTCGGTGGAGCTTAATCCGGTAGTCGATAAAGCAGCCTCGGCATCTCTTAACCAATTCTGCAAAGTCTCTACTCCCGCCTTGTAATCCTTTCTCGTTCGAATGAGATCACCCGCATGCATGTACTGTTTGGCCTCTTGGAAGAGCTGTTCCCATCTCGCCGTCAGATTCGCGTAACGCTCCTTCAATCGAAATGCTACCGATTCATCGGATGTGGCAATTAGAAAGCTTACAGTGTCCGACAATTGTTGATGCTTATCTTTCCATACGCTGATATCTTGAAAGAACTCCATTCTTTCCTCCTCTGGGAGATTCAGGACAGGTTCAGCACGAAGTAGCCATGCTTCGAATTCATCTGAGACAATGGTCCAACGATACCAATATGCGACAACTTCTTCGAGCATGCTCTGGACGCAGCGCAAATCCATCGACACGTTTTTCCATTTTTCGGCCGTCTCGCGCATAAAACGATCAACGTTGAGGCTCTCTTCTCGATCTAAAAAGCACGAATTTATGATACTGTTTCGATGAGTCTAAAGCTATTGTTTATACACTTAAGGAATTTTAATATATAATAAAATTAATTTAATTATATTTGAATTAACTAGTTACTATTTAATTATTTTATTTGATATAATCATATTTAATTGTAATCCTTTGTGTTATTAGTAAATTTATTATTGACTATCACATTTAAATGTGAATATCAACCAATAATTGAAAATTATTTTAATTATTTAAAATTACTTTAATTATTTAATTATTTAAATTATATTTTTATTTACCAATATCGACGTCACGCTTGTATTCTTCTGCCACTTGCTGCATATCCAAGTAAGCCTTTTGAAATTCCTGGAATATTCTATTTCGGGAAACAAAGTTACGATATTGCTCCAACATCTGATGCACTTTCTGCTCTGTGCCATATTTAATATTCCAGCCTTTCAATTTGGTCTCGACGAGATATAGGAAAGCAATCAAACAACATTTGTGTTCTAAGAACTTTAATTTCACCCTTCTTTTAGCGGCACGATCAGGCAAGCTATCGAAGCGTGTAGACATGTTATCTAATTGTTCTGGTCGGACTTGTCGCGCCAACGGCGAGTTCTTGGCGTGTTGGAATTTCTCCATCATTGTCGGTAAATCGAGGAAAAATTTTTTATGATCTTCCAACTTATTCGAGATTATATTCGCCGTGCTTTCTGACATTTCTTGTGGTATATTATTGTCTGAGTATAAGAGAGCTTCAGCTCTTGCTAACCATTTACCGACTTCTCCTAATTCTCCCGGTAACGCTGAATCAAGTAGCCAAAGCCAATGCAGCATCTGGAGAAAAATTATATTTTTTAAAAAGAAATTTCTGCAACGTTAGGTTCTATTCGTTCAGTTAGAAAAATTACAAAAAGTTGAAATAGATTTCGAAACCTACAAAGAGTTCCATTTGTTGCCACAACATTTGTATATGTCTCCAAGAATCTCGTGTGATACTTATCATACTAGGTGTATCGACCAAACTTTGCATCTTTTTATATATAATTGATTTCTCATCAGTCTCTGCTCTAAACAGCGTATATTCCTAAAAAGAATATAAAGAATAATATATTTTTATTTTTATTTTCTTATCTTTTTTTAAATCTCAAAATATTACGGTTTTCCAAACATTAATGATTAAAGTGGAATCACATAAATGATTTCACTAAAATATTAAAATTAGAGATTTATGATATGAAGTAAAGATATCTGTTGAGATCTGATTATGAAAGTACCGGGTAACTTTGTGGATAGGCATTTGTTCTATCAAGTTGTTCGAGATGCCTGACTCTCTCATTTAGCCATTTAAGAAGACTGTCGTATTCTTCTTGTATAGCCGCGAAAGAATCAGGAGCTGTGTTTCCTGGTTCTGGATATTTGTGCAAAAATTGGGCAACGTATGTCATAATTGATTTTTCGTCGGGTTGCGGTACGTCCACGTCCTCAGGATCCAACAATCGGGCAATACCTAGTTCGATCTCAGCAACCTGAAAGGCTGTTTCTAGCCGAGCTTTGTTCGACGCTTCTCTCATAGCTGCTATGTTTACTAAATTAGCCTTTATGGCATCGATAATGGCTAAGAAAGCATTTCCGTCTCTCCAACTTTCTCCAAAGTCTCGAACTTGAATACCAACGTCCCTAAGAAATCCACCCCGACATAATATTATTAAAAAAATTCATGTAGTTGTATCTATTACACAAATAATAATTTAACAGAGTACTGACTTCGGCAAGGCATTGGTGACCCATTGAAGCAAGGTTTTCCGTGCACTTTGCTTCCACTTTTCGCTGCTGATGCGTTTTCTTTCGCTTGCCGCCGAGCCCTGAGTGCCAAGGCTTTCGAGGCTGCTCTGACTGCCCCATGTTTGTCCAAGATACTCGAGGGCTCTAGTATTCTCCTCGATCTAAAAAAAAATTCCGAGGACTGGTATGATGTTTCCTCTCCTTGTCGAGCCTAAAGATAATCTAGCGTGCGTACTAATAGAATGCGCAACATCATGCCGGTGCGATTCGTCTTACTCTTTTAGAATGATCAAGATCATTCATCGCATTCACAATTTTGCTTTTTTTACTACTCACCCGCTTGCGATCCTTCGATCGTAGCTTGTTTATTGAAATACATACGGTTAGCAAAGTGACATAATTTACTTTACTCGCAACGAAGATTAATTTATTCGATGACATTTAGTCATGACTGTTCAATTTGTAGAAAAAGCATTAGTCACTTCTTACCATAATTCACATAATTTAAAACTTACTTTGTTAAAACAAAATTATGTAATTTTCAATATATCTTAGAATTAAATTTTACAACTATAATTGGTAAGATGAGTTACTACGATTGTTATAGCTTAAACAAGAAAATTAAAAAAACATAAATTAATCTTTGTTGCGGCGTATAAGAATGTGGTGCTGCTGCTATTTGTTTGAAGTACTTTGATACGTGATACGAGCGCTATATTTAAGCAGCTACCGCATACTAAGTATACTGGTGCTTTTTTGCATAAAAATGATCATTAAGTATAACTAAAATATTCGAATGATATAATACCTGGAAATACAAAATGATAGTCCATATTAGGCCCAATACTACCGGCGGTCGTCCGTCAACCAAATCAGACGAATTTATATTCACTAATTTGATCTGTAAAAATATTAAATATAGAAATTGGCTGTCGCGATTTTTTCAACTTGTCGATTAAATTAATAGAAGTACTCACTTTCTTGCCTTGTAAAAATTGCAACGCAGTATTGGCATTACTCAAGAAATGCGGTCTCTTTAGATTACGGCCTCTCTCTACAGGCTGAAAGATCACGCATGTTTTAGACAACTGGTTTTTAATGTTTTTTTTTTTTTTTACAAATGTCAACGCAAATATTTCATTACCAGTTTCTCTCCTGAAAGAACTTCGAGTAAGGCGAGAAGACGCGTGCCGTCTTTGAGATCCTCGATTAAATCATCGATACGAAGCGGAGGAACTCTCTATGGAAAAGAAATATTTACCAACTGCGTAATCACGATTATATATTCATCAAATATATGAGTAAGAAAATTATTGGGTAAATTTTTTTTAAAAACATTAATTACATATATTTAGCGATGATAAAATTTGCCGCATATGCGAAATTTAATGTTATATACGTAGTTTATTTAATACTTTAATTATTTAATTTTTAATATTTAATGCCTGCAGATGATATAATTTTCAAATAAATTCAGTATACTGACTGAATACTGGCAGTTTGTACTATAAACTAAACTTTTACTGTTTTCACTTTAATTTTTGAATTGATCTACGCGCCACGTCACAGATCAATGTTACTTGTTCTTTATTTGATGATATATAATTTTTTTTACTGAAATAGCTATTTGGTACGAGGACGAACAAGGTATTCGCCTTCAATAACTTCGTTGCCTTTGATGCATACATGTTACGAGTTGGGTTTCCGCAGTAAGGCAAGTTCTGAAGGATGCGGAAGTAGGGGAGCATCGAAACTCAAGAGCCAGGTACGGGCTAGATCAGCCGTTCAAGTTTCGATAGCACGATACGAGAGGCAGTCCGCGTCATGTTTTATTATGCGTCACGTAAGGATCGAGAGCGTTACGTAACTTCGAATGAGACAAAAAAACGAGAGTCAACCCATCGCAAACTGCCGTTGTATTTTTCGTTCATTATTATCAAGTACCTGGCGGTGAAACGGAGCACGACTTGGAGCACGATATCAAAATACTATTTGCCATATATGAATATCTGTTTCATTGCGTTTTCTGAAGGTGACAAAAGTATTTTTTCTTGACACACTTACCTTCGACAGATGAGAATTGATCCAATTTATGAAGGTTTTCTTTTGCACGCGTTCTTGTTCGTCTGAAAGAAAAAAAAAAAACGAGAATCAAATATTAATTTTGCGCTGTAAATTAATTCGAAGAAAATACATTTTCGTGAAATTAAAGAGCTGCAATATTGCGACATATGTTTCTGAAAGAACGGATATAAATTATTCATTCAGATATCTATATATATTTGATGAATGTTGAGCTGAAGAAGAGCATATCGAACAGTGTTTACGATTGCTTGTGGGCATTTGCGAATCGTCGAGTTCAATTATAAGGATTATGCGAAACACATTAGCGCCGTTTTATTTTTAAAGCTGCCGTCACTTTACTATATCTTACCAGTTATGGTGCTGTATACGTCGCACTACAAGGCACACGCGCGATAATGAATGTGCAACTAGTATAAATTCACAAGCGCATGATCGCGAAGCGAACATTAAACTGTCACGTAAATTATTTGTGCGATATGCACGTCCTTAACGCGATTCGACAGGAAGGAAAACTAATCATACAAGTCGACAAACAAGTCGAATATGATTGACGAATGTGCTCCATTGCGTAGAAACTTTATAAACTCTTTAGAAAATGCTCAAGAATTCATTTCACGTATTTTTCTGCTTTATTATATTCTTTATTATTTTCTTTGGAGCAATTGAAAAAATTTGGTAAAAATATCTCATATCTCCCTGGCATCTCTCTCTATTTTAATAATTTATCTATTTCCGCGTATGAAAAAATGCCGGCCAGGACGATGTTTATCTTTCAATAAAGATATCCCGGACCATAACATTTAATATGTGCATATTATTGAGATTTTTTTTATTCGCCGACACACACATCCGCTTACGAAATGACATTGGTTCCTGGAAGCAAAAATTTGCGGTTCCCGAAATAAAACGGCTTTGATGTCACCAGCAGATACTAACATCGTTGCCTTGAAACAATGTTTCTTTTCATCGAATCTTTCACGTGGCCTCATCGCGGCGTATTATATCTTCGTGTCGTAATGCATACACATTACGTCCAGTCTGTAAGCTACAAAAAAATTACTGGGTAATTAACGAAAACACGTTGCTTTATTCTACGTTGTGCCTCTGATTTACGAATCAAGGAATCGTCAGAAGTTTGTTCTTCCGTTTGATCTCACATTTGCAAAAAGGCTGCATAAATCGGACTTCTTGACATAAGTTCGCGCGTTAATTTTTCTGTAGATATAAAAATTGGAAAATATGGGCGTGCAAGTTTAATAAATTTGCAGTTGAATTCTGCTCGAGAAGATATTACACGAGTTTTCTTTATATTAGGTGTAGTAAAAAGTCATCGCGTATTTTTTAGCTCAAAGTTGTATATACAATATCTTCGTCAATAATGAATGAAATTCAAATTTAAAAAAAGGGTTTTAAAGCTTGAAATCTCTACTTTTAAAAGCTTATCACATTTTTTAAGTTTATATGAGTTTGATAATTTTTACATACCAAAAACTACGAGCTGAAAAAGACGAAAAATTTTCTTCTCACTTTGTGGATTTGTAACGTGTCCAAAACGAATTTGAGAAAATTTTCGATTACCTATCGTGAAAGCTTGATACTTTCCCTACAAAATCGTTTTTTTTAAATATTCCTACGACTTTTGATTACTGAGTTATCGCGGATTAAATAAAAGAATTATTTTGACTTTAATTGCTCATAACTCCATTAAAAATTGTCGTATCGTATAATTTAAAAAAGAGATTTTTAAAGCTGAAACTTTACTCTATCAAGATATATTTATATTGTTGGTAAGAAAGTAATTGCGGTTTTTACTGATAGATGTCTTTTAAAAAAACGCGATGACTTTTTACTTAACCTAATATTACGTTGCGAATTCTCTTTTCGATAAGATTAATGAAAATATAGCACGTATTAAAGATAAGAATACGTTAAAGGCGATATAATCTCAAATATACAAGAATTATTAGAACGTTCTTGCGGAATAAGGAAAATTTATAGAATTTATTAACATACTTTAGCAGCTTAGATGAGGAATACTGACCTATTGAACTGTCGCGATATATGAGGAACTGTAAGAAACTATTATCATCGGTTTTTATCGTTACTTTATCCGCGGTAGATGTTTAATCGTAATCACGTAGGCGAAAGTTGCAGACCACATTGCGTTATGGTGCAGTCCAGTAACATTGGAAAGGCAGGATATTCCCACGCGTTCTCATTACCATTCATCGTGAGTGTCATGGTTACGGTAAATCGTTCGGCAAAACACACGTGAGATGTAGTGCCTGCGATGCATTTGATTACAATTTTCGAGGGTTCACTTTCATGCCTGCGCTACACTGAATGTCAAAAGTGAGATCATGTAAAGCACAGATTTTATTAGCGACCAATTAATTTTTTAAAAGATAATAATATACTATAAAAACTTTCATTACAAATAAGATAATTGTAATGATAAATGACCTTCCTTCAAGCAGTTTTTAATATCTAATTTTTTATAGCAAATTAACATTTTCTATAAAAACTCAAATATTTTATAACAAATTATAGTATAGAATCGCTCGATTGTTTGACACAGCAAAACAAATTAAATAGCAATAAACCAATAAACGAGCAAAATTAAGATGTTAATATTTTATATATATTTTATATAAGAATTATGTCCCAAGAGATTTAGAGAAATAAATAAATGTTACTGTTATTTTTTTCTGTTTTAAATAATTTTATATGTAATAGCCGATATTTCAAAAATGGTTCAAAAATTACTACTTCAAATATAACAATTATTTGTTCAATAATTCTAATATAATATTTGAGACTTTTGAAATAAAGATGGAAAATGATATAACTAAAGTATGTATAACTTTATATTATAATCATAATACTGGTTCGCAAATATAATTACAAGAGGATGATTAGAATAAGTTAAGAATTGATCTTTATTCGTATGATTCATTCGAGTTGTTTTACAATACGACATCATTTAATATAGTGTGTAATTTCAACCGTTTGTAAGAAGCTCGCGTTTGTATCATTTCTAATTTTAAATTCAGCCGTTCGAGGCGTGATGCGCATGAAAAAGTCCACTAAACGTATTCTCGCTTTCGAAAATATCTGAAATTGCATCGCGTAAAGTGAATTTTGTATGATGTGTTTGTCGGACGTTTATGTCCGCCAACAACATCCAAAATAAATACCGTTTTAAACGAGCGGAAATATTATTCTGTAAAGCGCATGCCACTCTCATCTCCTAGAGTAATGTTTAGGATTCTGGGACAAGATGATCCGCGATTATGTCACCAGTGTTATGAGAATGAGAATCCGCTACCTGCGTAATCGTCTCAACCAACCGATACGATGTACCTTTACTTATATCGATATTAAAAATTGTTCGAGTAATAACAGATTCAGTTACTGAAATCGAAAGATATTGATCACGGGATATTGATACCAGATGACATTCATCAGAAATCGATATCATAATTTTTCCTTGCTTCTATCTTTATTCGCTTTTTCTGCCTACGTATTTTTTATTCTTGTTCAATGTTATTTCGTATATAAACATTTTTTGTGCATTTTTTTTATAAACTCGGCTGCTGTATATGAGTCATAAAATTTATTTGAGAAAAACCGCGTTTGACTTTTGAGAATATAATAATCATATACATAAATATCATTATAAAACTTTGCCAACATAATTTTAATCATACAGTTGGCTCACAATCAGTTTTATAATGGTATTTGTTTAATCATTTTAATCATTTTAAAAAATAACAAAAATAAAAATACAGATGTTATTGTATGTCATTTATCTCTTTAAAGATGCTTAGTTTGTATTATTTTCTCTATCAATTCTTGGAATATTATTTTATATATCACATATAGTATGTGGAGAAAAAGTGCATCTTTATTGTAAGCAGAGAAATACAAGATATCGATTATATAAGTTTAATTTCAACCGACCATATATCAAATGTCGTGATTTCTTCTATTTTCGTGACGATTCCGGATGGTAGAGCACTCGTGCGTTCGTTCATGTGTTTGTCTGTGAGGAACTGTTTCGAAAAAAGAAATAGGTAAAAGCTAAAGCGACCAATGGCTTTCATTATACGGTGTCACGGAAGGTAACTGTGCGGCCATAAAAATCACGTAGCAACAGGAAATCTCACCCATTGTGTATTTGCCACAGACGAAAGTTTTCGGGGTTAAGAACCAGAACGAGCGCGGACTGTCTTAAAAATGTGTCTCAATTTTACGATAAATTTCCTAGCAAACTTGAATAAACTTTGAAGCTTTTTTTATTTATAAATCGAAAAATGAATTAGATTGCAAATCGCACTTTTTAAATTAATTTTAAGGAAACTTTATTTTAATATTTAATATTATGATTTACTGTTATTTTTTTTGTATTTTTATTATTTATATGATAAATTGAATCTAAAATAATACATTCACAAATTTGAATAATCAAGTAATTCAATAAATTAATTATGTTAATTGATTTAGAAATTGATGCATTAACAAATCCGGATTCATAGTTTTAATTTTAGAAACATTTTAAACTCATTACAAAATTTATTACGAAAAATAAAATTAATATTAAAATAATATTCTATATGATTTAATAATTTTGTGAGTATATAATTTTACATAATTAAATAAATAATTATAAAACTTACATGATTTATGTCATAAACTATCATCTTATTTAAGTAATATATTATAGACATTGCCAAAATTGACTTTCACTTCTTCAATTTGTTTGCAAGTTTGTGCTATATACAGCCGATTTTCGACTACGATCGATTTATTTTTACGCAGCCGATAGAAGAAAGATTAACGACAAAGTACAGATCGATGGGGAAACTTTGAACCAGAACGATCAACTCACGGAGGTCAGATCGCTTTCAACGTTCGCCACGCTAACCATTGCTTGTCGTGATGGTTCAACCGGTCGCACGAAGAAGAAACGTAAATAGATGTTGGTCGTTTAAAGCAACCAGAGACAGTCGCGTGCCGTTTCGCGAACCGTATCATGGATAGTCACTAACACATTAACTAAACGAATAGATTCATCTCAAACTTACTATATCGCGGAATTCATAGACTTCTCAAATGGTTACTTTGTTGTGCGAATAAATTACAGAGAGTTCGAACAAAACAAAAAAAAATAAATATCATATATTGTAGCACTTCACACTTTTGCTATTTTTCGATTAAAAAACACTTTTGAATCTCGTTGTAACGTAATTCTTCTTTGAGCATCTCGTAATGTATTTCGTTGATAGATTTTTTTGTTTACTTTTTAAAAAAATTAAAAAAGAAATTAAAAACGAAGAATTTCTAATTTTCTTCGTTACGTAAGTAGATATATGTATCTATGGAATAATTTTACGATCGTATTTGTGGCTGACCATTACGACAGCTAAGCAAGACGACAACATCTGAGATGTCCGGTTTTCAGAGGAGAGGAGGAAAGGAAATCAGTAAAGTGGGACAAGTTCTCGAAGATGAGGTCAGACGATGTCTCCTCGAATGAAACGGGATAAATTATGAGAGAGCGAAAGATGATCAAACAAAACTTACCTACCTACAACTTTATGGTATATGTTATTTTTACTATATATGTAACTTTTCGTATAATTGAATTCTGAATTCATACATACTATATATATATATATATATA
>NW_017304990.1:193178-195036 GCF_001594115.1 Trachymyrmex septentrionalis
TGTATGTATGTATGTATAATCGAATTTATTAGAATACAATTTATCAACGAGAATCAACGATTTATTGTATAATTGTGGTGGCTCGTTAAATTTAAATAAACAACAATTGACGCAGTGTTTAAAAAGAGAAAACGAAGAAAGAACTTTGACATAACATTGAATTTACTTCGAGTTAAATGGATAAGTTTAAGAATAATTACGGCAATCATGATATGCTAATCACAGTAATATAACAAAATATGTGTACATATATTACGTTCTAACATTTCCTATACTTATATTGTTCAACATACTATAGATACGAGCGGAAATATTTTCATAGATTAGAATGATGCTTCCCTATATGTGTTCATGATTCAGCAACAAAAAACACGTTCTGTGGTAAAATCAACTTGAAGAGATATTTTATCGAGCATGCAAACGTAAAGCGGAAATTAAAAAACTACTTTTATGTTCAGTAAATCAATTATAACTATTGGCAGAAAACGAGCAAAGAATTTTTATGTGATGAAAAATGAAAATATATAATTACGAATTGTCATCACGTGTATATAAATCATGTCATTTGCGAAGGTCGATATAACCAACTGTATTTCATTTCGAGAAAATATTGCATCAATAATATTGCTCAATAATTATCGTTAGAAAATATATTCTAATGAATAATTATTGTAGAATATATGATATATTAATTATGAATATTTAAGTGAAAATCGACAAAAATTTTCAACACAAATAAGCAAAGAAGACTAAATTTAATCAAAGCAGGTCCTAATTTCTAATAATATTATTTTAAGCAATTATAGTTCTGTAACATTACAATCGCATTACTTTTTCTTATAAAAAAAAATATATGTAATGCAAATATATTATTATGAAGACTATAAAACCAATATCCGTAATATAATTCTAATCTATATCTTTTAAACATTTCATATCTTTTAAACAGTTTTCCAACATTATGTTACAAAACTAGTAACTATATTAGTCAACTATATTAGTTATTTTACTTTCTCGTGATATATTCAAGAATTGCAATAATAACTATCTTTTGGCCGGATTTGCAAAATTATTATAGTCAAACAGTTTATTAAAGTTTTCTGTCCTACTAAATTAATGATTACTGTAAACATCGCTTAAAAACTAACCGATAAATTCCGTTGCTAGAAAATAAAAGTGAAGTTATTAAAGTTTTAATATAAATCTATTGTGTCGCACGTAAATTCTGCAAAATTTATTTCTGCATTTATTTCTTGGTCATCGCTGAGATATCGCATTAGTAATTTAGACATATATATTTCATATATTCAAAATTTTGAAAAAATTCTTCGGCAAACAATTCTTTAAAATGTTTAGACAATTATGTAAGGTTATCCTGATTATTGCTGGAATCCAAATATGTAAAACTTATTACATTGTTACGGTAAAGAAGCCTCTTTTCTAACAACAATCCGATCTAAGTAAGTCTGATCGTCAACCGTTGACCTACTTCGCGTTTGACCAGTAAAACTGTTTTAACGACTCAGTGCACCAATCGAAAAGCCAGCCCTGAGATGAGAGATAACCAAGCGTGGCCTTGACATTCATACGATAACTCGGGCGATTTATCAGACGTACAAATATATCTATGAGTCTTTATGGAAAGGTGCCGTTTGGCATTTAATTTGAAGCTTAGCGTGTCAAATATTCGTTGATCGATATATGATATCGTATAGATGATATTAATAAATAACCTGATAAATACAATCATGATGAAAACAAAAGTTATGACGTAGCTTATCTGCATGTGTTATGTAACAGATATAAAAGAAAAGTATTGCGTATCTCAGTGGCATTGCTAGTTCTCTTATATATATAT
>NW_017304990.1:195186-200797 GCF_001594115.1 Trachymyrmex septentrionalis
TAATTAAATTCTTTAAAATAGAAATAGATGTTTGTGTAGAAACGAATTTGAACTTTGGAGAAACAAATATGAAGTAGATTCTTCGTTAATGAATCTTTTTTTAAAAAATTTGTCACATTGAAACTTCCAGAACTTCAAAATAGAATCACAAGAATTTCAAGATAGAACTCAAAGAAAGATAGAACTCTCTGCTACAATTAGAACTTTTATTATTTAAAATCGAGACTTGTTAATACGATTATATCGCTCTTCATTACGTCCCGGAGCTCTATATTTGCACGCGAAATTGTTTCTTAATTGCTTGACAATTGGTGTTCGTATAAGCGATGAGGTAAGCTCGCATGTTGTAGAACGCGCACGTGGCCTGTCAGGCAAGCTATAGAAATCGCAGCATGCGAGAGTACTATGGAACGAACTCGACCGCATAAGTTCACGTTTTACTGTCATTAACGCAACGGACAATCAACCTTTCGCTGCATACATTGCATAAATATGTATACATATTTCACACACGCGCGTAGGTGTGATATATTCTGTCGCTAACAAAAGTCTGTTCTGCTCCTCGAAATTTCGCACATTCGATTAATTCATCATCCAATAGAATCGTGACGACAGAATTTTACCGCAAACCTGCAAAAAGTGACTAACGTGTGAAAACACTTCGAATTGCATTCTCATCTTTAACTGTAACTACTCGATCTTGAGGTTCATTTATGCCTTTGTATCAGTATATCAAGAATATATTAGATTTTCATTACATGACATTATAGTCGCAGAATTTCTCTTCGTATTTCTCATAAAAGAACTCTAAGAGAACGAGAGAATGGATAAAAGATGTGGACTGAGATAGAAAAACAGCCTTGAACTGAGGTTCCTACCGTCATCATTCAGTATTATACCGCGTTACGGACACGAGTTACGAGGCGCATTACGTTTTATACGCAGCTCGTCGTTAAAGCATATGAATGGCAAAGTTGCGCAATGATCCCATAAATGATTAATCTATTATGGGGATTTTTTAATCCATCTAGTCCGACAGATGTAAAAAAAAGATTATTTCTCTAAACAGTTTGTCGCATTTTATTTTCCAGAAAAAGATATCTTTGTTCTATGATTATTTTTGTATCAGCGATGCACAAAGATTATCATACGATTAAACTTCGATAACTGCACAGCGTTTGTAAATCGAAGAATTTAAAAGTCCAGACAGTTTAAAAAAATTAAACGAGTTCGATTCTGCAGATGTTTTAAGAATTCCAAGACTTGCGAAATACTGTTTACAAAATGCAGTTGTCAGTTAAAATTAATGTATCGCAATGCGTGAAATCGCTGGTTGAGATTAAATAAATCCGCGTAACGCGCTAAATAATCCTATCGAGATCTTCAAATATGAAATACGTTGCAGAATAATCGATAATTGCAATTATTGAGTCTATCAACTGTCCGAAGAGTATTCTTTTGATTGTGAATATCGGTACTCGGGTGTACGAGAATTTCCGCTACTCGATGAAAATGTTGCAGGCGAGTTCTCGCCAATCGTACGTCGGAAGTATCGAGATGATGAGAGAGATAACAAGAGAATCGACAGCAGGCCGAGACACTTGTTTTCTGCAGGTCAAGTGACACCTGTATACCTTTGATCTCGGCGATGTGTGCGTCGTACTCGCTTCTGCTGCGCACATACTCGATTCTCGCGGCGACATTCTGGAAGCTCTGATTGCGATATTCGGCGTACCACTCCGCGGGCGGCCGTTCATCCGCGCCGAATTGCTGGACCCGAGGGCTGCTGCTTCTTCTCTGCGATAGGCTCTCTTCCGAGGGGAACCTCGTGAAAGAGGTGACCGAGCTGGACTTGCTGCCGTGGCTCTGCACGCCATGGCTATGACTCTGATAGGCCGAGTCCTCGAGGATGTGCTCCTCGCTAGGAGTTCTGCTTGATTCTGTCAAGACGCGCTGCTGAACAACCGCGGTGTCGCCGTTGGTACTACCCGAACTGATCGCACGTACGCTCTTCCTCACGGTGATCTTTTCGAACTTCACGACCTTAGCGCCGTTCAGCTCGCCTTCCTCCACCAATCGCTCGAAACTTTCCTCGAACGAAGAATCACTTGCCCTGGAAGACAGTCGCCGTTGGGTCGGAGACCGGATAGGTCTGCGCGCGTCCGAGTCTTCCAGGAGATCCTCGGTGCTGGGACTACGTCCAGTCGACCAGACCTGTTCGAAAAAACTCACCCGGTCCCTCAGCCGGGTACCACGTGGCGTTCTCGGACTGCCGCTACCATCGGCGCCGCCACCGCCGGGGCTGTCTACCCTCGGCGGTGTTGGACTACCTTTGGGTGGTGTCGCCCGTGACATGTTCGTGTTCTTCTATCTCATTGTTTCTTCCCAAGAATCGTCAACCGGTATGTCACGTTTGATTGAGTCCGCAGGACAGCCCGGTTCTTCTTTCTTCCCTTCCCTAGTCCTGATTTTATGAGTCCGAGAACTCTTCAACACCTGTTCTCCCGACACCACACCCCTTACACTACAGGTTACGTATGCCGCATTCACGTCACCTGCTCCGTTTTAATGACTGTCAAGAGCGTACGAGTATCTACAGACGCGCCTAGTCGTTCTATCAATCGAATCGGCAAACTTCAACCCTGCTTGCGAGTATATCTCGGGCTGATTTTCTATCAGCACCGATAACAGCGGGGTGCGCACCTACGTATAGTTTGCGTTGGAGGCGCGCGCATGGAATGTACGAATACGGAATGTATACGGTATGGCCGTGCGCGACGGGCGCCGGTTCGATACTACCGGCCTGTCGAGACCTCCTCCTTTGGTCTCCTCCACCTCGTACCGCCGCCATTCCCACTTGCCCGACGATGATGACGCGACGCGACAATAAGCAATGCCGGTACCAGAGACAAACTCGACCGCCGGACTCCCTCCGAAGAAAAACTCGCGGTCCCGAGGTCCTTTTCCCGGTTCGATCAATCCCTCTGTCCTGACTCTTTCTTAACTCTTTTGGCCCGCTCAACTATTTACGATGCCAGCCGGCAGGTCGACTAGCTCGTCGACCGTCAATGCGGTCGCTTCAGGTGCTGCCTCTCTCACGAGGGGAAACTTCGAACGGCTCGAATTAATCAATGATTAGGCGGTTATAATTGTTGTGGCATGTGGAGTTGACATAATATATAAAGAATAAGCAGCCTTTTGATATAATAAATATGTAGAAGTTTTTTCCTGAAATATATAATATATATATTTTACAAGATTATCTCTTACAAATTTCAGATTCTACAGAGAACGAGAAATTGAAAGAATTACTACTAGAGGAAAGTGACAGAAGTTCATTAGAAGCTTTAGTTGTTTTTCCTGTAGAATCTTGTATGTTAATCCTTACTAAGTTCGAGTTAAAATATAGTGAGACAAATATCAGCATCAGGAGACGAAATTAGAGTAGTCTAAGTCCGGTTTGACGTTGCGGTATAAAAAAGAAGATTAAAGGTCTTAAGAGATAAAAATATACTCGAAGTTGCATCAAACAATCCATAAATCTCAGGAGGAATTGATTCGAAAATTTAAATCATACCGGAATAGGATGATTTTACAACGAAGTATTTAACAAATTCAGCTAAATACAAATCTGAAAATCATTTGGACCATTAAAATGACTGTATAGAACGCTCAAATCGATTAATAGAATATCAAAAGCTTTTTGCAGCATTACCCATTATACTTGATATTCCTACGTAATTATTTTGATGGTCCAACAAAATTATTTTCAGATCTGCGTATCTAATTAAATTTTTAAATACTTTAGCGAAAGTTTTTTCCGCGTATAGTAATCCATTGCAAATATACCTTATTGGTATGTATAATGTAAATATGGAAATAATCAAATTACATCACGCGTGCAGTTACGCCATTAAAGCAACTAAGTGCGTATGAGCGATAATTATATGATTATTTCGCGGATTAAAAGAATTATCATGTAATTGTCCATAGTCATGCTACTTCTAGCAAGCAATCCTTTTTGCTAATAATCGATGTAATAGTAGTACGATTTCCTTAACTCGATCATTAATGTCACGAATAACTCATCAGCTCCATTCGCAAACATCGTTCTGACATGTTGCAATCTACGGCAAAGCGGTCCCCACAATTACAGAGCATCCCCACATCTTAATCGGGCACGCGATATCCAGCGTGCAATCAACTTGTACATCAAGTAACCTGGCGCTGAATTTAATTGACCAGCGAGATGTCAATTTCATACACATTTATCTCCCTGAGTCGTGAATTCGTTCACATAATCCACGAGATTTATTAAGCACGCATGAAGCACGCGCAAGCACGCGCTACAAATTTTAATGAGCGTGTTACGATCTATTAATACCCAAATTCCAATTGACATCATTTCGTCAAAACATTCCGAAACTTGGTAGTAAAGAATTTAAATAGCACTTTAAATATATATAAAACGTCGTCAACCTTGCATGAAGAATAATTAAATTTCTTTAAAATAGAACTTTTTTTTTTATCAAATGCTTTCTAGAAGAAATTTAATGATATATTTGAACCGAAGCACATTTCTGGGACATTTTTTGTATGTGTGAATCGAGAACTTTGAACATTGTGTTATCAATCTAACGAGGTGATTCGTCCAACCAGGGCCGACAGCGAAGTGTCGCTGACAGGAAAAGCGAACGTAACGATTGCGAATGGCGCGGCAGGTGTTCGTCATGTCTATTTATAACTCGTTCACGTCTTCGCGGATTCTATCCTATTTTCCCGTGCACCACAGTTCGATTCGAGTATGCGAGACGCACGACGCGACGTCGCGATCCGTTGCGCAAGAACCACAGACGAATTACGATCCTGCAAATGCACATACCGCAAGTAACGATGTGTCTCCCTTCTACATTTTTTGCGATCAATTCAGATCTGCAAACAAGGAAATCTGATTTCCAGATCTTCTGTACAAGTACATATACGGGGTGTCCCGCAATTATTGACATAGCGTTTTTGTGTGGATAGAGCAGACTAAATTGAGTCGAAAAGTCCTCTATTATTTTACAATCTTTGCAATAGTTAATAAGATATTAATTACTAAATTACCGAATATTGGTTTTCAATGATTTTTTACTCGAGTACCATAAACTTTACAGAAAAATAACAAGTGACAAAAATTGTTTGTTTCCCTCTCATAGAGTTCTGAGAATTTTTTCAGAATTCTTTAGCACCGCATTTTCTCATGTTGGTTGCCAAAAGAGCATATAAGAAAATGTAGTATTAAAAAGTTGATAAAAAATTCTAAAAAATTTCTTAAAGCTCTGTGAGAAGAAAATAAACAATTTTTAACTTCTTAATATTGTAAACAATTTTTATTTTCTGTTATTTTTTGTTTGTTTGTCTGTAAAGTTGACAGTACTTGAGTAAAAAATTATTTCAGATATTCGGCGATTTTTAGTAATTAATATCTTGTTAATTATTGTGAAAATTACAAAAAGAGAACTCATTTTAGTCCGTTCTATCACTTTTATCTACACAAGAGCGCTTTATCAATAATTAATGGGATACCCTGTATAGATATATATTTTTTGTTTCTAAAAATTACTAATAT
>NW_017304990.1:200816-206570 GCF_001594115.1 Trachymyrmex septentrionalis
TATATAGAAAATTAAAATAATTTTAATCTTATTTATGATGGGAGATATCGACTTTATTATTTTCAAAATACTAAGGAATCACTTCATTCGCGTGAAATTCAATATATTAATTTCCGCAAACTATATCAAGGTTTGCTTGATCAATAAAACGCAAGAAAATTAAAGAAGAAATAAGTTTCTAATGTATCTCTCCCTAATAATGGGAATCGACAAGAATTTTATGGTTTTCTTGTGATATCTTCATAGATACAGAATCTTAACATTTACATCCCCATAGTCGAAATTTGCGTGAGCAACATCAATGCTTTGTGATTTGAATCGCGAGATAGTCTATAATTAAGGGTTTTATAAGAGAATGTGTGAGTGTAAGGATTTAATGATAGTCTATTGGGCGCCCTGTGACGTGACCAATACGATTTCATTGCAAAACGAATCGATTTCATCGGCTCCGAGTAAAACTCACCTTGCAATTGTTGAATGGTAGCTTGGTACTCGGCGAGTTTTTCATCCACGTAATCTTGACTCTGACTGGCGATGATCTCGGCTGTGCTGGGACCGCTACTTTCTTCGTCCGTCTGCGTATGGTCTAAGGGTACACCAACATACTCGTAATCCCCTGGTCTGTAGGGTGCTATAAGATATTCCGGTGGAGCGCATGGTACCGGTGATGCCGAATCGCTTCTGAAAGAAGTGCTCTGCAAATTGAGAAGAAATACATTTTAGCAAGTCTTGCGTTACATGAGTTTTCGCTGCACATACTGAAACCTTTGTCGAAAAAACTTTGACGAGAGTTTCGTTATTTTTTTATTAAATTTTACTTTAAATAAAGTTTTATTTCTTTTTTTTTTTTTTTAACGAAGGAGAACAAAGAAGAAATCCTTTAAAACTACTTGTGAATATTTCAATTATTAGGAATGACTTCCAAATGTGTATTTTTAATCTACTATCTATCTGGATGCACCTTTTGCATTAACATGATTATTTGTGTTACAATTTGGATTATAGACACTCGAGTCTAAATAACCTTACGAGTACTGCAACACGCAATGTGGACATACGTCTACGACACATTACTATCGATCTGTCATCCTTCGTGCTACAACAACACGTACCTGCGTCGGTATGAATGGCCTTGGCGCTTGACTACCCGTAGGAATCGGCGAAGGCCACCGTGGCCTTGGGCACTGGATGTAACCAGAAGTCGGACAGCCGAAGACGGGCGACATCCCGGGTGAGATTGGCATTCCGATCGGCACCGGACTCATCGGATGCATCATTATTCCGGGATAGACAAGTGGTGACATAGGATGAGCTGGATGGACTGGAGTCGGAGGCCCGCGGATTCGTCCTTGCGGATATGGCGATGACGATGGTGTATATGGTGAAGCGGGCCTGAAGGGACTCGGTGCTCTCGGCGCATTAGATCGTCCTGACCAGCTACCCGGAGGCACGTGACCTCCTCCGGGTGGCCTCGACGGATGCTGTTGCGACATTTTGGATCACTTCAACTGCTCGCCGTATTGCCTCGTTTATAGCCTAGCATCCCTATAAGTAAGATAGCGATTCAATTGGTCTTTAATTATCTGAACACCAAATAACAATAGAATCGTGCTTTCAGTTGTCTTTCTCTCAGTTCTATATTCGTATTAATTCGTATTAACTATGTATTTTTGATTGCAACAACGCTTATGTATGTTTATTGCTAATTTTGTCTATCACGGAAAGAACAATTTTGCTAAAGCATCTAAAAGCTTAGATATAGATCTGAAAATAATTTTAATGAACCATCAAAATAATTACGTCAGAATGTCAAGCGTAATGTTGCAAAAAGTTTTAACATTCTCGCAATCAGTTTGAGTATTTTACATAATTATGTTGATGGTCCAATAAAGGTATTTTCAGGTCTGTATTTAGCTAAATTTTTAGATATTCCAGCAAAATCGTCCTTTTTATAGACATGATATTTACATTAAATAAATGATAATATTGCCACGTTACCTCATGCGCCTATTTTATAAGCTAAGATAATCCTAATATTAATCGATCATATTTGATCAAAAAAATTAGAAATATTGTTAATTACTACTTGACTTATTTTGGATATATTTATCAATAAAGTTTCAACCACGTCCTATATTAATAAAGTAGCGGAATATCATTCCATTGAATACAAACATTTAGAATGATTGCGTTTTAGAACGAGACACAATCTGACGTTTGATTGGCAGTAATCATTTTTAGGAAAACAAAACGTCCACAAATGAACTTTAAGAAACTAAATGAACTTCGAGTCGCATAATAGCGTCGGCTATTCGACGTGGCACATGGCCAAAAGTTTCTCGAAATAGGTGAGTACGTATGTACCTATGAACTCTTGCACACTAATGCGGAAAGAAGGTATCTACGTATAATTATCGAAATGTCAGAGAGAATGTAGGCACGCGAGCGAATAACGACATTGATATATAATAAACAGAAGTCACGGCGCGAATCAAGTAAAATAATCAGATTTATTTCAACCGTACGTAATTTCGATACAATTAAGTTAATTAATTAAGTTAATATAATTAAATTAATTCCGAAAATATCTGTCAGTTATAACAATAAGTGTAATAGGCGCTTTATATTTTCGAAAGTATATCGAGACATACATTTCGACAGATTTCGGTCGTAGAGTTCGTTGATACCAAAAATCTTGGCAACTGGAAACAGCAGTCTATATCTATTTAATTTCGGCCAGACACATCGAATTCGTCACGCTCTTCTCGGGCATAATTACCGTTTTCATATTTGCACGTACATATTTGTTTAAAGGAATTTAGAAAAACAGTTTTTTTTTTTTCTGTTACAATCATTATTTTATTATTAGATCGAATAACAATGTTAAGATTTTCGAATCGTCTTTTGCATGTATGTTTCTAACGACACATGCACTGGCAACGAGAGGTATTTCTCAGCCTCCTTCCATTGTTTCGCCAAGTCATTTACGTGCCGTAAAATCAAAAGAGGAAATCTGTGTGCTCTTCACGCGCGTAGACGAAAAGTCTTCAGCTTTTTAGCTAGATATCGAGTGTAGGCCGGCTAAATATAGCGCTATTTCTATTTTCGATCAGCACGGCGTTCATATACGCCCGACGAGCCGGCAGGTATATTCGCAATGACTGCGTCGGATATTTCGGAAACTGACACGGATATTAACAGCTGTAATCGGCCATCGCGATCGCGCCGGTTTGACCACACACGTGGAGTGCGAATAATCGCTTCGCTAATGCAATCCCGAAAATATATCCCGCCGACATAATGGTCGATCTCGTAAGTGAATCTTGAAAGGTGTCACGACTTTTTCGCGATCCACTGTCGTTCGAGAATGATTTTCAACTGGTTATATTCCATGAGTGTAATTGGCGTAAACTAGAATGTAAAATATGACGAACTTGATACTCCAAAGAAACATGTGTCCATTGTCTAGATCTTGTAACAAAAGCGTAGTGCCTAGTTTGTAATTTAACAGTAATTTATACTGTTCTTTGAAAGTTTATGAGAACCTGTCGGGACAATTCATTCTTTTCTATGACACTTGGTTTGTACCTCATCTATATACGCGCGTGTATAACATACACCTCTCTGTCATAATTTCAAGGTGTTAGCAATGTAAAATACGAAGAACTAACAGAATAGTAATAATTGAAGCACTAATTTTAAAGAATATGGTAAAAAGAATATAGCTAAAGTAATTTGTGATCGATCCAAATCTTTCTAATCGATAGAATTATAAACGTCAATGTTAGAATCGTGATAGCAGCGTTTTGCTCGCTGTTTAAAACATCGAGATCTTGATCTCGGTCACGCAAGGCAAAACGAAAGAAGATCAGTCAGAGGGATCTCAGTCAGATTGCTGGAAAATTTCGTGCGAGGACGGATCAACGGGCAATCGAACATTAGCGACATACTGGACCCTGGACCTCGGATGCTGCGTCCAAAAATAAGATCTCTCTACTGAATTGATGATCAGAAATAGTTGGCGTTCGGAATGGATGTGGCTGACGGAATTGTCCGATTTGTCAGTCAGTAATTATTATTGGTCCTCACCCTCATCAGTCCCGACATCGACGAACATACTATAAAGTACTAAATTCTACGTACGTTAAACAAGCTTTGCAATGACTCAACTTTGCGTATCAGGTTTATCCATTACACTCGTCTTCGAGAGCATCTCAAGTCGATTCGTTAAACTTGACTTTGCAAATATGTAAATCGTTATGGATTATCTGTTTATTAAATTCTTAGATGAAGTTAATAATCCGAAATTTTTTAAGAAAAAAATCGAAAAATGTTCTTAGTTTGGATTTAAAAAATGTATTGAAGCTATTGAAAATTACTCTGGGTTAATATATTAATCAATATATATGTAATTTCACTTTCAACTTTGTTTAGCAAATTTTCATTGTAATATGACAAACTTTTTCTATCAATTTAATAATGCATATGACGTGAAAATTGACACATTACTTATTCTATTAACGTCTATCATGATAGAACACAAACAAAATTCTCAATATCATAAATAATTAACTAAATTGAAATTACTACGATATGACGATTAATAAAATTTATGAATTACGCAACCATATGTAAACCATCACATACTGAAGCAAACAACCACCCACGCGAATTGCAAATACACAGGACATTCCAAAACTCTTAATCATAATTTTAACAATATAAATTCCTTATTTTACCTGCTTAATTTGTCGAAAATCTTAACTTTAAATTTTGTAATTTCCTACAACTCCAGAAATCGGACTTACAACACTATAAATAAAATACTACAAAAATTATAATTGAATATCTTGGGTACACGTAACACAAATTACCGGCAAATCCAGAAAGTTCTTGACTGCGTTTCAACTGACGATCTCAATGGCCGATTGATTCTCATCAATTGAAATTAAATTCTACTCTGAAAAACACACTTTGTTGTTCCGCAATCGTTGGGGATTCACTACAAAATTTGCGGTCTAGGACTGATCATCGAGCGAGAAATTTGATTGACATTGGTTATAGATCGAGGTAAAAAAGTGAAAGAAAAGAGAAAAAGAGAGGAAGAGAGGACAATTTCTATGCCGGATCTCGCGACGCGAACCACAGAGAGACTGGTCCCGGTGCTGGATCATCGATCCAGGATGGGCGTCGCGACGCGCGTTCTCTCTCTCTCTCTCTCTCTCTCTCTCTTTCTCTCTCTCTTGCGGACCACATTTATATTTAACTTTGGCATCACTCGACATTCGACTTAGCAGCACTGCTCGTCCTTTACTCCTCACCCTCCAACAACGTTGCCCTCATTCTCACCTCCTGTTCTCTTCTTTTGACGGGCTCGCTTCTTTTTATTCGTTCCACCCTGCGTCGTGAACGCGGGTGCGACGTGCTGGTGCCACGCTATTATCACCGATGAGCCAACGGCCATCGCTCATCGATAAATTTGGTCGTTCATTACGAAAATGTGTCCAATGACGTGCAATTGAATAACGATCGAACGTACTATTATACTTGCGGAAATGATTTTGAGGGACGACGACCTGATCATGCATCTTCCTTCATTAAGGTGTAACAGAAATGTGTTAGTTTCTAGACATGATATTTCCATTGACGTCAAAAAAGATCATTTATAAAATATAAGAAAATTTGCAATATCGCGATATTTTTGAATAATATAACTATATATTATTTTTTATTATAATATTTATTATTCTTATA
>NW_017304990.1:206670-210305 GCF_001594115.1 Trachymyrmex septentrionalis
TATATATAATAATTTAACTGTGTTAATTTACTTAATTTATTGATCAATAAAACATTACAACTAGCAAAAATGCAATATAAGTATAATCATAATAAATATACAATGAGACAAATTGCTTAATAAATTGTGTTAAAAACGCATTAATAAACGTATATGTATATATGTAATTATTTATTTTGTAAAATATGAAAACGATATGGTATCGATAAAATTGAATCTCTAGTTTCTACTTCGAGGACATAGCGTACAACCTCTGATAGCATAGAAACACATGTAGATAAATTCGTCGAGCATGTTAAATCAGGACAGCATGGGTTCATCGTACACTACAATTATAATAATGTATTACTCAGTGAGAAAAGACCGTCAGTTCGATGTCGAATCGACGTCGAAATCATCAATTCAACATCGAATTGACGTTCATTCGACTTCGAATTGATGGTCATTTCTTTGGTTATGTAGCAAAATCTTGCGTGTAAATGTACATATTGCATTATAAATGTATACGTGATGTAATATATTATATTATTGTATAAGTAGCTAAAATGACAAAAAATTTAAAATAGCTGAAGTTATAAAAATATATGTACACGCATTTTTATATAAAAGGAATCAAATGTTAATTACTTTCTATTATACTTACGATTTGTCCTAAGACAGAGCAAGAATCCATAAAACTAGGAGCAGTTGTTATGCTATTGATAGCGACCGTAAAAACCATTAAAGCGAATATCAAGTATTTCATTGTAACGGAGAAATTTGCTGCAAATGTTTGATAAAAAAAAATAAATTAACAATATCTGATTGCATTAGAGTAATAACATTTGAATGTACAATACAATGAACAATATTAAAAGAAAATTGTAGTATATCTTTCAATGTAATTAGCATCGATACGTACAAAACTTTATTCAAGTAAAATAATATTAACAATAACTTAGATACCGAAAATTTTCAAGACTCCAAATACACCTAACTTTAAGAAAACTAGAACTACTGTGACGGATTCTCGTAAATTTATAGAAACATGCAGATAATTTTATTTGAGAAATTGATAATAATCTATCAGTAGGTTTATTTTTTCTGTTTGTAGATATCTCGGAAAAGATATAAATCTGATCGTTTAGTAGATCTAAATGTTTTACTTACACAAAAACATTTTATAAATATGATTTGATATGATTATGATGAAACATTTTTCTATTAATATTTATTTAAAATAAGTTATTTAAAAAATTTTTCTTGGTTTCAGAATGCAAAAAATTAATCAAAAGATAAAGATTCAAAATAATAGATCCAATCTAACGGAAGCAAAGAATTTGTTTTTAATTTTAAATTGGAAGTTTTTCTATTATAAAACTTTTCCAAGATTGTAAAATATAAGTATAATTTGAATATAAGTATAATTTGATGCAGTCTAATCTATTTCATATATCCACAAATATTAACATTATGAAATTCTTACATTATTGTGAGTTTCATTTATACCTTATACATAATCTGAATATTATCGTACATGTATATTATCAGAAAAATATTTTAGTAATTGTCACACAAACATAACGTACAAAGATAGTGACTATGTCAAGTCTCTCATGGCTAGTCCAAGAATCTTCAAGTCTTACTACGCAGATAATTTATTATATTTTATAACACTGTGCGACAGCATTTTTCACATATAAAAAAATTAAATTCTCCTTGAAAGTGGAGATGAAATCTAATACCAGCATGTGTTTCGTTCGGCGATATCAAATAATTTACTTTTTTGTGCACGTTCGAAGTTTAGAGGAAGTTATTTTGTCTGCGACGCAAGATAAAATTTTGCGATTATTCGAAAATTATGTATTTCCATGTAAAATTGATCGCTGAATGAGAAAACGATCAAATTAAATCGATTGAATAGAGCAAAATGGTGAAAAATTTGCATTTTAGTCGAAAATTGCTTAAATTTCTCCTTTTTCAGCTTTTCTATGATTTTCTTTGTGAATATTAATGAGAAAATATATTCTGCATGATTTCATTTGAGTAAAACATTTATCACTCGTTTTTCTAACAAAATAAAGGAAATTGAATTTAAAGTTATTTAAGTTAATTTAAATTTTAAAGTTAAAAGATTTATTAATTGAACGTACAAAAAAATAAATTATTTCGTGAGAAAACATAAACGTTTTGCTTTGGCATTTATGCTGATCTTATTGTATGTCGCGTCAATCAACCAGCAGTATTCGCTATAAGTATGTGGCGAGAGTTTTTTCTTTTGAAGCGTTATTCGATTGCCAATATCTTAATGGAAACACTCATCATCAAAATCGCTCAAGTTATTGGGAAAGAAATTCAAATGATTGTGCAAAAAGTGGATTTTCAACGACATATTGATTCCTATTTTACGAAATGCAGCAATTATTTCAGCTACAGCTTCTTTATAATTTTCAGTTCTGTTCTTACCCAAAAAATTGTAAAAATAATAACAGCTTTCAATAATTCGTAAACGTTGTAAGTTTTACTAGAAAAACTAGTATACTTACTAAGAAAACTTTAAGGAAAATGTATTATGATCACTTTCATAGAAAGGTTGAAAATTTTGAACAATTTTCATATTTTCACCATTTTGCTTTGCTTCAATCATTTTAATTTTATCATTTTCTTATTCATTAATAAAACTATAATAAAGTATAAAATAAGTTTGAATAATTTTACTGAAGTGCATGGTAACAATTTTTTAAATATTGTATTGTATCACAACTATCATATTTTCGGGGTAAATTTTAAAACAAAATTCTCTCCATGTATCCCATCCGTACGAAATATACGGCAAAAATGCAAAGATTCCAAAAATTTCTTGTTTTAATACGAAAAATTAGTATTTCTGATTTCTAATATTTTTTTCATAATAATAGACAGTACCATTTTGCTGATATAATTCGTTTACCTTAAAAATAGTAAATAATACTTAATAATAAATTAATACTTTAATAATAAATTAAATTTTTATTAGGTGCGGCGTATATTCCGGACTTTATGATTTTCAGACAATCGCAAAATTTTATCTCGCACCGAAGTAACCTTAAATATGCATAAAACTTCAAATGTACGTAAAAAACGAAAACGATATCGCGGAATGACACGTGTGCCTGTATTACATTTTATCTCTACCCAGATAACATTTTGCTAGCCTTTTGTTGAAAATTTGCTCAAAAATGTTGCAAGCAAAAAAAAAGCACAAATTGTAGTAAAATAACTTTACAGTAACTTTGCGGCAACAATTGTGGTAAAAGTATTTGATTATGGCAATATTTCGGCAAAATTGAAGCGATTTTGCTTATTATCAAAAGTACAAATATTAATTTGACAAAATTATGGCAACATGCAAGCAAAATTTTATTTAGCAAATGTTTTTGCATTATCATGATAACATTACGACAAGATTAGTAAGTAAATTATACTGCTTTGCTTTGATACGAAATGTTATGTAGATATTTTTGCGAACAATTTGAGTTGTCTATGTGTGAAAAAAAAACTACAATATTTTTGTTGCACACTGTAATATAAGTACCATATATTATAATATATACATTTGCAATTTTCATATTTTCACATACACACACACACACACACACACACACACACACACACAC
>NW_017304990.1:210412-221977 GCF_001594115.1 Trachymyrmex septentrionalis
ACACATATAGAGCACTTATATTACACTGTACAACAAAAATAATTTTTATTTTTGTACTAAAAATTCATTTTTATGTAAAAATGAAAATAAGAGGTATAACCTTCTAATGGCCTTGATTTTGATAAATGGTATTCAGGACATGATCTTGAACAACATTCAAGAGGATTTAGCCTTCGATCGGACATCTTGCGTAATATTAATGGCGGCGGTATTGTAATTTTCAAGCCTTATAATTTGAAAAATACTTAATGAAAAATAGCTTACAGTTCTTTCGAAAAGTTCTCGACACCAGCTATTTGATTCTGGAATCAAAAGTAGGGTGTTCTATTAAAAAACAATCGATGTGACCTTGACCTGACATTGGCGACGCCGCCCAAGGCTAAACTAAGATAAGATTAGTAAATAGATCTTTTTGAGCCCTACAACTATTGTCTGAAACACTTTTCTGTAAAACTTATATTTTCCGAGATATTCAGGTGTCCCGACCTTTTTGAGACACCCTGTATATTATAGTAGTACTTATTACAATTTTTTATTGAAGTTTAAACTTTTTTGTTTGAACACGTTCTTTGAAATGAGTTTTATTTGATTTAGTTATTCAATATGTTAGAAATATAATTTTTTAAAAACAACACATTTTGATACATTTTTTCATTTTGCAGGTGTTTTTTTACATTTATGTATAGTTTTATTTTCATCTAAAGATTGGATTATAGTTATTAAATTATTTACAAGTTTTATGTAACTGACGTTTATCGAAATTAAGCAAGTGATACTGGGTTACAATGTACAAATTGTTAGTTATAGATTATGTCAAACTGCAATGTATTTTACTATGAATGTATTCAATTCATAAATTCTTGAGACAAGATATATGAAAAATTTACTAACTAAATTTATTGTATTAATATTATTAATTGATAATATTTTTGTTATATAGCTTGGGGACGCGCTTTAACGGCAAAGAGAACTTCGATGATGATCGCATCCGTGCTATTACGTTTTCATATAAAATCGAAATAAATGTCAGGGATATCAAGCTATTTTATAAGATATGTAGATATAACTGTTGGGCAGAATCTTAATCTATTAGTACATTCTAATTTTCACAAAAAGAGACAGAGAGAGAGAGAGAGAGTTGCCAGATTTTGAATTAATAATTGAAAAAGGTGTTTCTGTAAAAAGCAACGAATTCTAAATACTCATCTAATATGCAAAACTTTATTCCATTGAGAACAGAGGTAGAGAACACATTTTTGTAAATCTCTTTGGCATTCAGTATTAGGCTCTAATAAAATGTATAATAGGTCGATTATAAAAAATTTATCACGTAAAAAAGAGATATGTCTTAATTTTCTTTTTTTATACAAATATATCAACTGGACATACCTATGAATTTATGCGATTTGTCTTAAATTTTTAAGACAAATTAGCCCTATTAACTGTAAAAGTGATGCTAATCACGAATCCTCTCGAATTACACTCTGCAAAACGAACAAAAAAGATGTTTTAAATGACAATGATGCCATCACTTATTCACATACGCAGCTGACAGTCTGTATGTGCAATTTAAAAAAACGTGATAAATACACAGGTGCAATATAATTAGTACAATCGAATGCACTTTTATACCAAAGTGCCTCCAGTGAATGTAATAAAATTTGTAATGTAATGATTTGCGATATTCGTAACTAGATAGGAACTACTTTTAAGATATATTTAAGAGCTATGAAAATTTTAATTGACGGAATAAATTTATTGATAAAACTATAAAATCCATTGCGTGTCTAAAAAATCGATTTTGATAATAACAATCTCGTAGCTTAAATAACATACTATCACTGAAGCGCATAATTAATTTTCAAGCATTACGATGTATCGACTTCCATTGCAAATTACGGTCAGCACAGCGTATCGTGATAGACATATATATTTATAAATATATTATAACAGAACATTATACAAAACAACAAGCGTTTCGGCAGCAGCCGCTATTGACTCGATTTCTCTCTTGTAGTGTACATATATACTAATAACAATATATATATATAACATAAGAGTTAACGTCATTTTAAATATAGCTAATTAACTACTAACGATTATCTTACATTGCCATATCGTCTTCTCATTCACGAATATAATAGTAAAAAATTGGCTAGTTTGGTAGATAAAAAGGTACGCATATTCATTGTACATCGTTCATTGATTGACTTTCTTGTGCGCTTTCATTTTCCACCTGCATAAGATGAGGTAGTTCAGCCTTCGTAGCCAACTCCAATGTGTGCATCCATCTGTAAGTTCCATGAACATATAATATTAGTAATATTCATTTATTTTTACACAACATACAAATTATTCAAAGAATTTCGATACCCACTTTTCTTTATCCTCTTGAGAAGATGCTTGGAGATAGTAATATTTTCTCGAATGATGCATTTTGAATGCTCTTATCCGATCTTTCGTGTTCAAAGGATCTTCATCGGGTAATTTTGTACCTTCCGTAACCATAAATCCCGGCATGGGCGTCGCTGTCATAGCCATACTCTCCGACTCGGATTTGAACGAATACAAAACGAAATCAACGTGCAATGCGAACCATCGTTTTGTCCAAGGCTTACTGGCCTGCGTTTTTAGTAACAGGTATCCGGATAATACTGATGGCGCACTCGCCGATACCTGTAGCAAACTTGGCACTGGTCCAGACGGTGACGACGGTGATTTGGTGAGCGGTTGAGTGAGCGCGGCATGACATAATCTGCATACTCTCATATTCTTATTGTCTTCAAATAATAATTTCTGATTTGAGCATTTACTGCAAACCACCTGAAAAGACATGAAATTATCACAGAGATGTTGAATAGTTATTATTATAAAATAATTTGTCACGAGAGATTAATCTTCATAATACTTACTATTCCACAAGCCCGACAATTGTGCTTTCGCTTCATCACAGAAAAACTAACTTCGCAAACCATACACCTAGTTACATCATCAGCTTTAACCAAAGAAGTTTTAACATTCCCAGTTTTCAGACTGGCCTTACGTCTCATGATCTCTTGCATCGTTTGGAACAGTGCATCCAGCCATGCTGCTTTTTCCGCGGCAGCATGTGTATATAATTCGACACTTTTATTTTCATCCCTTATATAAAAAGTATTTGCGGTTTCTAGATTGTCTCCCTCAACTACTTGTAAATTTTCCACCATAAATTTAGCTCTTAATCGATACATAGGACCGGGTATCAGTCTTATTGAGCAGAGTAATAATAAATCACTAAACTGGAAAGAGATAAATAGTTTTAATTGAATATCCATTTTATAAATGTTAACATACTATGTAAAATAATAATTACCAAAAACAAATGTCTCTCCTGATGATCTCCACTACGCGCTGAAATTTTCACTATACGTCCTTCTTTTATTAGTTCGCGAGTCGCACTAACTAGATCAGTTGCATCGTATATACTCTCTTGAATTTCCAGAAGTTTTTTAAATTTATCGATTTTTTTCATTGCTTCGTTTGTATGATTTGCGGCGGTTGATACTAACTCTAGAGCCTCTAAAATTTAACGTTACAAACGTTTTTCAATAAACAATTATAATTCATAAAAAATATAGGTTACACAATATTTTGGAAAACAAAAAAATATATATTTTTGTAATTTTACTTACTTTTTGTGTCTTCATAATCAGGATTGTCTTCAGTGAGATTTCGTAAATAATCCTTGAGAAGTAGCTCGTATCGCGGCAGCCTCTGTATAGGACTCAACATATGATGTGCTAACGACAATTTAGCGCATTCATTGAGCTTCTGAATTTCGTTAACAATCGCTGCAAATCTGGAAACTTTGTTTTGCAATGTGCTTATCAAATTCATGGCGTAATCAAAATTCTTTACATATTCTGTATACATTTTAAGAAATGGCGCAAAATTCTTCATTATGTCACCGATTCTCGGATTTGAATCCCAACATTGCATTCTTTCTTCAAATTGCGGCAATAGAAAGTCATTGTGGAATTTATAAATAGATTTAATATTTGAAAACATCTGTTGGACAGTCTCTGGAGGGAACATTGGATGCGCTCTGTTTTCCTGATCAACCCTAAATTGGAACACTTGATCGATCAGATGCAGAATATTCACATAATTTTTTTCAGTCGCTAGTAACTCTTGTGCTACACGTAATGCCTTCTTTCGTTTCGAGTCAGGGGAACCTTTCTTCGCTAGTAGTTTAGGCTCCGATATCGACTCTTCCGTATGATCAGCCACTATGGCAGAATCTGTTTCTGAAGATCTAGTTTCTTCTGACTCTTCTTCACTCTCGGATTCGCTTACCGCGTAAGTATCTAATGTATACTGATGAGACCTCCTTTCTGAAGCTACGTACCTGTATATGTTTTTAAAGATACAAATTTAAAAAAATTGTTTAATCAAAGATACGTAAATTACATTACTCTTTTCATGAGATCTTTACACACCTGCTACTTCTATACTCTAAAACACTATGCGACATTTTAATGTAAGACGTTTCCGTTGAAGTTTCCTCATGCCTAGTGATATCGATGCATTCGGCGGGTGTGGAAGCGGACATGACGAAGGACTGAAATCGCGGAAAGCCACCGAAACTGGCGATCCTGTGGAAGGAATGTCTGACGTAGCGTTGCTCCTCAACACCTGTTGCTGTGTCTGAATCTTGCGAGTTCCCATTTTCGTTGGTTGTGCTCTGTTGTTCCGGTGCTTTGGAATGTTCGTTCTCCTGTTGAAATTCCTGTTTGTCCTCCGTGATTTCTAGATCAGTATAAAACGTGCTAGTGGGCGAGCTGTTTTTCGAACCGAACATTTTGAATCCCTCGGTCATCTGATTACTACCGTCTCCAGGCTCCGGGAATAAACGCGTCATCCAGGATGAGAGGTCCCTCAGCTGACTTCGTTGCATCCTACGGTCAATCATGTTGCTAATTGTAGACAATTATAGCGTATCTTGTACATAGGGACAATTAGGGCACGAACAGAAGAAATGATACGGCGAGAACATATGACACGTGAATGTTACATAAACTATACGTAGAATTTAGAAATGAAATAAATATAAAATTAAAAAAATAATATATTAACGTTACGGATATGTTTGGCTTTCGTAATATTTCACTAATAGCATTAGTATAATTTTACGAGCTCTTCAAATAAATCACGAATCGTTGCAAATTACCAAGGACACTTTAATGCTGATAGGTTCTTCTTTAACTTTTAACAATAAATATAAAGAAACTTTATTCACGTGCGTGTTACTCTTATCGCAATGCTGACTCATTAATCTACTTGAAACTTTTTTCTTTATGACGATAAATAATGTCATCAATTCATGTTCATATTGCCATATCGCAAATCTATCACGCTTCAAATTCCACGCTGATTTTCCGGTGCAAACATTACGGAATACATTTTATTTAGTAAATATTATAATCTTGACTCTCTAAAATATATATATTTTCACATGGTGGTTCCGAAATAACGAGTGCGCGATAGATCTCTTTGGGGAGGCTATTTAAAAACGCATCCTCCTCTTAGATCGATCCATTACGCTAAAATTAACGTGCCGGCTCGTTCCAACGTGCGGGCGAGAACGCTCACGTCGGCATCGCTAATTGACACTCAGCGTGATTTGAGCAGAACGAACGAACGAATAAACGAACATGCAGACGAACGTGTGCCTGCAAACGAGCGTAAACACACGATTCTCGCTAAATAAACTCGCGCATTAAAAGACACGAGAGCGAATTTAATTTTTATAATGTGCGGAAAGAATATTTTTAATTTGTTCTTTTGTGAATGATACGTAGACTCGAACGTAAATGAAAGTATAAGTCTCGATTGTCTCTTCTGTAACAATCGATGGACTCGAAAATATATGCTCTCAGCACTAAATTTTCAGCTTAATTTGTCGACGAATATCGTTGCTCGACGTGCCTAGACTCGCCGTTTTCTGATGCTGCATCTGCGATGTAAATACAGACGACTATTATTATCTTATATCAACGTATCGGTGTCGTCAGACCAGCAGAATGAATACACGACTATCCTCAAGCGATTAATAGGCCGGGATTCACTTTAAAACGATCTCAAACGCGGCTTTCCACTTTGCACTTTACGTCCTGTTTCTAGTCATAGACTGAAGAGAGAAGTGGAGACTTATCTAAATTTATTTATAACGGCACAGGAGCCCAAGGCGTAAAATCGTCCCCGTGGAAAATGAAGAACATCGCCTTGAGGTATTATAACACCGAATTAGTAATATTATTTAAAGTAGCAAAATTATTTATTTTCATTCATCGCTGTCTCAAAAATGAAAATTTTTTTTACGAGAATAAAATAATAAAATAAATTGAAATAAATATAGTTTTATGACTTCAAGAACGAATAAAATATAAGTAAATTGCCTATATAAGTTTCCGTGTTTATTAATTGTTCGCAAATATCTTACCGTTTTATAAATATATCATTTATACATTAACAACCGTGGAAGTTCATATAGTCAATTTCCTTATATTTAATACAATAAATCCATAATATGTATGAGATCGATCTTCGAAAAAAGATACAGATATCTCAAATAAACTTCATAAATTATACTCTTATCTTATATTTACTTGGATTATAAAATCTTAATTTAGCATTTCCAGTAGAATCTCTGGACACTGATAAATAGATGTAATAATTAATACATTTTATCTAAAATCAGATTTTACTGTCGCTAGACTACAATTTAGAATATAACTAGCAAACAGGTACATTATAAAAGGTAAATTAGTTAAAAAAACATTTTAAAAGATCCGATAAATTTGTTCTACTATACTTTAATTCTCACTATTAGCTTTTAGTATCCCTCTTTTTTTATAATCAAGACAATATTCTAAATACAATAAATAAAAAAAGAATTTCTCGATTTATTGTAAGGTAAAAAAAGTTTTGAAATTAAAAAAAGATGACACTGTAAAAATAGAAATTATCTGTTTACATCCAGTGCACCCGATTAACACGGAATTGATGGGCAAGACAAGTGGCAAATTAATCGTCTACCTTGAACCTTCAATTGAAAAAAATCAAGAAGAATGTGAATCAAAGCGATTTGTTGTTCTCGATCAATTTCGCGGAGTAAGATGTCCCGAAAATATCGAATGCCGTCAGCCAAAGGATAAAGGGATGGCAGGTGTACATGGCTTCGTCATAAGGTACTACGCCCTTCGCCTTCTAGTAGGATCCTGTTGACCGGCGCGAATCTACGTTCGCGATCTGCACTCTCTCCTACGGTTGAAAATGAAACACGGGGCTTACGTCGATGCTGCGCAGCGAGGAAGACGGAAGAGGAGCATGTGAGAAGCAAAGAGGAAGACAGAGGGAAAGAAAGAGACACAGAGATCGCGCTCAAATACCATCATTACCTTTTGCCACGGGATCGCTCGTAGTATAGCAGAACAGCAACAGGCGCACGCGGATCGGCGCAAGCATAATGATCGTTTAGGCGAAGCGTAGCTTTAATTTAGACCGATATTTCTCTCAAGCTTAATGCTCAACGAAATCACCGGCGTCCATGATTACGTCGAATGAAGGACTGATTAACGGGTTACCGCATCACCACAGTCGACACTGTGTATATATGTACCCGCGTTCGCGGTGATTAACGACGTGACTGACGTGAGGTTGACGTAACGGAGCCGAGCTTGAATGCGCCGGGATCAGATTAGAGATGGACAAGTCACGATGGAAACGCCGAAACGTTGTTTCAAGTTACACCATGTACTTGTCGAACTTGTCGAGACGCTGATATAAATTTATAACGCCGAAAGGTAACAATCACAAGGTATGACGTTTTAACACTGGTCGTCTGGGTTCGTCTGGCGGATTCGCGTCGATACTCGCCACTCGGTGATGGGCTGATGGGTCTTCGCGACGCCAACGACGTCGACGACGATACGCGTAACTAAAAAAATCATTTCGTGATAGCACAGTTCGGTAAGTGAGGAATTTCGTCAATTTTCGAATGATAACATAATAGATACCATTCACAGATAATGAAACATAAAGATGCAGAAGTTTTAAATTAAACAAATAATCGAACATTATTACACATATTATACACATGTACATACTATATATAAATACTGTAATAGCGATAAGAAAAATACTATAAAAATTAATATTATATATATTTATGCTACATGTTTTATACAATCTTTATAAATCATAAGATAATTTATTAATCAAATTTTTCCAGTTTTAAAGCTTTCAACATAAAACGACAATAAAATATCAAATGTTGTATTTTATTTATTTTTGTTTTTTTTTTGTTTGCAATAAAGCCAATGTAAAGAATTGCATTTTTTACATTCTGTAAAGAATAGACTATCGCGTTTAATACATATGCAAAAATAATTTACATCGATTCAATGAAGTAGTATCTCTCGGCATTGGAAAAAATGCATCAAGTTAGAAAGATGCACTCACATATTTTTGACTCTATATAATAAATATGCAATAACGATGATCATAATAGTAGATTACTTGTTTCTACTTGCATAAAAGTTATCACAAAATTCATAATAAATCATAAGATAGATAATAGTCGCACAAGAGGTAAGTACTATGTTCAATAATACGAATATTACTGCGAGACTCGTGCAACACATAAATACATACGCGTATCAGATCATAGATAAAAACTTAAAATAGTTCACAATAGAAGAAATATTTAACAACTCATATGTACAATGAAATCTAAAGATATTAATAACACAGTCAATGTAATATCGTTTCTCGTATAGTTATCAATTATTTTATTTAAATCGCTTTCTCTATTATTTATACAGTGTCTTCTAGATTCTTTTGTACCCTTTGCCACTTCGCCACCATGCTCGACATCTCCTTGTGCTTTTTGCTGTTGCTAATCCTCGTCTAAAAGTATGAATTTAAATATTTGACTCATCGACATATGTTAATTCATTTGACTTTTTCAATATATATATATCATTGAAATACGTATACTTGAAAGAATTTCTGAACAATTTTATGGTTTTAAAAAGATTTACTTTGTTGTATACAAATAATTGGATAACTTTCATTTGCAAAAAAAAATTACTAAATATATTTAATCTAACATAGCATGAAAAATTGGAATGTGTAAAATTCACTTTTTCTATAAATACTTTTTATTATTTTTATATCAGGAAAATGGTACCGAAAGAAATAAATACGATGATAAGCAGAAGTACTACCTTTTTTTTCTTCCGTTCCTTCATTGTTATATCGCTTGGCACAGTTTCCAGTTCCATTTCCGGCTTCGCTTCTTCGGTTGAGACAGATACTTGCTCCGTTATCGTAGCAGCGATATCCTGAAGTTGTCCTGTTCGTTCTGTTTCCGTTTTTTCAATACGCGCAATATCGCTGTAAAAGGAATCAAGCGCAGATCCCAAAGATTCCTTCGAGGCCTTGACTGGCGGCTTGGCGATGATTTTGTTGTTCGTATAAATCGGCGCATATCCCACCATGAATTGAATTGCACTCTGTCCACTGTGTTTGTTTGCAACTGCGAGTGTCTGCTAACAAATAAATAAATTATACGTACTTGCATAAATAAAACTCTTTCACATGTATATTTATATACATTTTATACTTGTCTTTTTGTTTCTTATATGTTTGTTACATTCCTATTATAAGAAAATATATTTAATAATATATTCATCAATGCATTTTTTTTCTACACGACACCTAATTAATAATATTCAAGTATAGAAATGTACTTACGTTATGCAAATGTTGATGAAAAGTTGGATAATGAACAAATGGTTCCTGGAGCAGACCCGCCTGATGGCTTAGAATAGGTATTGTTGGATCAGCAATCGAAGGTGCGTAAATCGCATTACTTGGTTGCGATGCCGCATTATATATTATCCCTTTCAAGGTAGCAGCTTCGTAGGATGTCTCCGGCAAATCCACTCCAGGTGGCAGAGGTTCCATATTTGTGTGATTCAAAGGTATTGAAGTTTGAGATGACACAGCTACCTGTGGATGTGCGTAGGGTAAAGATTCTAAGGTAGGATTTATCACCTGTGTATCCGTAGTAATGATTCTATCTGTGAACAAAAAACAATAAATCTTTCTTTTTGTATTTTACTATAATTAAATTATATTTAGCATTAATAATTATATTATTCTCAAAACATAATTTAAAAAAACACTAATTGATTTGCTAATACATACAAATAGTGCTATAATATGAATAATAATGTAATTATAAAATCCCGTGTTGTATTAGTATTAATAATTCATTACCTTTCCCTAAACACTTCCTCTTTGCGTCCAAAAATTTATCGTCGGACTTATCCCTTTTCCTCTTGTCCTTCTTTAAATCTTCCGCGAATATTCTCGGAGGCGGTGGTGGGCTTGGATTAGATATTTGTGGTGGAGGTGGTGCTTCCAAAGTTACAGGACGTCTATCTGCTATATTTTCTTCATCTGCTTTATTATCATCCACCTCTTCAGTTTGTTTTTCCTTAATTTTTTTTGTCCCAGGTGATTCTAATATAACAGTGATGATGAAGTAGGCTAAATAGTTTATATATTTATATATTTCTATTGTTGTAAAGAATATCTTACGTCCATAAATGACATACCTGTGACTAATAATTCTTCTGATTCTGGTGGCGGAGTAGTACATAATTCCATCTCTTCAGTACCACCGGCAATACCGGTGTCAGGATAAGTCCACTGTAATGTCCCAGTGGATGTATTGTGATAGTAATACCGCTTATGTGACCTAGAAAAATCCCCCGACCAAAATGGAATACATGAGACATCAGTGATGATAGTGCAATTTCTTATTATAATTCTCTATGTTACATGACTCTATGTTACATTCAATACACGCTTAAATAATGTTTCCGTGGTGAAACATTCGTTGCGGTGTACTCGCATCACCGGTTTCTTAAACCAAAGCAAAAATTAATAGAACATAATCTAGTAATCACTCCTACCTGCAATGTCGTATCTCGTTTTTACTCGACGAAGGCCTTTCGTTACAGGAGAGATGGGAGATGTAATTATGTAATTATCAGAGTATATTCTCTCTCTCTCTCATAGGGAACATTAATGAGAGATTACAGCAAAGTGAAGGAGAAGTGAGGTATCATGACTGAAGTGCAGGGAAAATAATGATGAAAATTGAATCCTAATATCTGGTTTATTTGCGATCAGCATGTTCCAAAGATTACCAGATATTGATAAATATAATAGATAGGATAATACTTACATTGTTAATCGTTGTTCATTATCGAATAGATTAACGGATAAAATTAATGTCAGATAAATTTCTTATACACTTTGAAGCGTGTGCGTAAACATAATATAGTTTTATTTCACATTTTATTAAAAAATTAAATGTATTTAATAAGATAAATATATCTTATAAAACTGTACAATATTCATTTGCTTTGATAAATAACGCAAAATTAATCTTTATATGCATATAAATATAAAAAAAAAACTTTCTCAATTAATTATTTTCTTTAAATT
>NW_017304990.1:222077-230026 GCF_001594115.1 Trachymyrmex septentrionalis
ATTATATCAGTTAACGTAAAAAACATAAACAAATAACATAAAATAATATAAAATGTTCTGTTAAATATAATTAAATGAAAAAAAGTATTTGATTGAGGCGGATCTTAGTGCTTAAATACATATTTCTTATGTGAATTTATACATTCTGATTCTGCATACCGCCGATACTTCATGCGCGCCGAAATCTTTTTCGGTCTTAAAACGCATCTATGAGCAGAATCAGAATAATAATATCACTTATTAAATTGTACAAGCAATTTAATAATTTTTTGTGCTAATAAGCATCTTTTACAAAAATATTAATCGTCATACGTTAATGGATTCGGTTAAATATTTTTATAATCGTTCACTAAAGCGATACATTTTTTGCTACGTATCATTAATACGTATTATTATACTAAACGCGAATTATTAATCCTGTTGCGATCAAAGAATGAGAGTTCTTTCACTTTTTTGCGTCTTCTTGTCTTCATTTTAATAAATGTTACTTTAACCTTGCACTTCTCTCAAACTAGTCATAGCACAAATATCCTTAAACCAAGTAACATACTTGTTACTTGATTATCGCTTCTACTATCGTAGCATTTATGTTAAAAATATGTATCACTCAACACGTATTAATTATCACATTGACAGTATCACAAAACCAAAGGCTTGATTCAGCACTAAGAGGAAATGTTACACTTCGAGACCGTAATCTTTACGAGCTTTGCACCTTCACTTAAGCTAAAACAACTATTGTGTATGGAGTAATAAAATGTATCATTGCTGCATCATTGTTCTAAATTAAAAGAAAATGTATCTACTGAGTATTAAGATTGTATATAATCATTGTATATAATGCAACATTGGTTATTTATAAATTAGTATTTACTTGTATACTAAATTAATATTTATGACCTATTTTAACTTGAATTAATTTGTAGAAAAGTATAAATTGTATGAAAGTAATAAATTAAAAATATATTTGAATGTAGATTAGAACTTGTAAAACGTTAGAAATTTATAGTATGCACCCTATAAAAAAAAGTCATAAATATTAAACTGCTCAATGTTTTTTTTTTTAAGGTAGTATACTAAAGCTATATTAATTAACTAATTTGCACCTAAATTCTTACTAAAAATAAATAAACTTTTCAATGATGGATGAAATCATAACAGTAGCAGTACATGGCAATTGTATATGTATGTGAGAGTTTGTATAAATATATAAAAAAAATATATAAATATATTCATTGTATAAATTAATGATACATTTAAAGCCATTAAACATAAATATCTCCCTTTATGAGGTACCTATATTTATATAAAAAAATGCAAATTGCATACGGAATACCATACCTATCCCATTGACATAGCCAACCAGCTGGTGCCGCATCTTGCTCTAGTCTTTCCAATTCATGATTTGTATTAGTTAGCCATTTTTGAAAGTAACTGTCATCTAAGCTGCTTGCCGTCCATGCAGTAGATAATGTCTATAATAAATACAGTAATTTATATTAATAAAATTCATATCGTTTGTTAAATACTTCAAAAATATCATAATATAATAAAAATAAATAATAAAATATATAAATATGAGCACTAACTTGTAGTTGAATTTGCATTGTTTGAACAGCAGAGACACTCTCTCTTCCTTCGGAAAGAAACTTCAATTTCTCTGTTATAATCTGAGATAAGTTATTCAGTTCCTCGTTGGCCTTTTCTCCGGCAACATTCAATATTGTTTTGTGTTCTACAGGTATTTCCGAATCGCATACTTCGTCTTTCGAACTAATCTTTTCTTCAGTCTTAATACTAATGCACTGCTCTATTTCCTTATGCTCTTCATTGGATTCTCTTTGGTTTTCTGCACAAAACTGATTATTGATACCCGCGTCACCATCCTCAGTATTGTGTGAAGTAGTTTCACTACTCATAAGATCACTGCTGTTATCATCTCGAATTGTATTTTCCTGATATGTATTATTACTTTGTTTAACTTTAGATGTAACTGAAATTATAGAGAAAATGATTTATTTATGTAAATATATAAAGAGATATAAGTTTTAGGATAAATACAAAATTAGGTATATATAATTTTAAGAAATATAATTTTTATGGAAATTTTTGTTATCTATAATTACTAGAATAAAATTAGATAAATATAATTGATACCATCAAATGCTATTCGCTTCTTTCTTTGAAAAGCCTTGCCGCACACTTGCATATCTTCCAAAAATATATTTGTCTTGGATTTATCTTCGTCCGGCTTTGATTCTTTTTCCTCCATTCTTTCATTATCATTTTTTGTCTCTTGAGTATCTTCATTATTGTCACTACACTGATCGGAAGCTTGTACATTGCCAGAATTTTTTGCGGGAACATCATTTTTTATCAAGTTCGTTACATTTACGTATTCTTCATTCTGCGCAATCGGAAACAAAGGTTTTGTCTCTTGCTTGGGCCTAACTTCCTCTTCTCCATCTGAATCATCTCCATAACCAGGTACTAAAGACACGTGAAGACCTAATTTCGGAATTGTGTTATGCACATTAATATCCTTTCTATTTTTGTTTTCCATGAGAAATTCTTTTTCGCCTTGAACTACACTAGTCTTGCTGTCAGATTCAGTTGTTACACGTTCGTTAAGTTGTTCAAGATGACTTGTAGAATTTGATGTATCAATCGAATCAGATTTATATGAATGAAACAAGTTTTTATTAGGCGATTGTATTTCCGTTGGACAGAAAGCAGGTCCAATTTCACCGCTTTTTACATAAGGCATTGAGTTAGACTTTTTAGACTCAGATAAAGGTGTTGAGATCTTATTTTCATCTGAAGAATTATTCTCATCCTCCGAATCACTTCCATCACTACCGAAAGATGTTATCATTTCTATCCGTCTATAAAATTGAAATATATTTTTTAATTGTGTCAAAATATTATAAATCTATTTGAAATATAATTTTTGCTATACCCATCCTCTGAATCATCATCCTTTGTCGGAGACTCGTTGTTGATTTCCGGTGTGCTTTCCGAATTACATTTTTTAGAAATTTCATTGTGCAGGAATCTGTTGCGATTTCTTGCTACTACTTCCTGTGGTATCATACCTTCTGGTATATTTGTTTGGGATTGCCGATCTACAACAGATACTCATAGATATTATTTCTTTTTAAAATATTAGAAGTAGAAAAATGTATAAAATGACAATTACATTTGATAGATGAAAAATCAACCCAATGTGGTCCCTGAATGGGATGTTTTGCTGAGGGTCCTACTTCTGATTGTTTTTGTAATAAGCGTAATTCCTCTGGCATGTCCCATGTTACCTCATTAGTTTCGATATGCCAATAGTAAGGATAACCAGAAAATTTGTCATAGCATTCTTGCCACACTAAAATATAGATATTCAAATATTCCACAATAATATTTGTAATATATATTCCATCATTTTTATTTAAAATCCTTACATGTTCGTTGATTTGAATGACGTACAGATCGTGGAATCGCTTTAGTAGCTAAACCTTGTTCATTAGCAATATTTGGTACAGGTTGCTCAGGGGCAATGAGTTGAATTTCCTATAAGAAATATACATAAATATAATTTCTTTATACAAAAAACTTATCATCAGTTATACCTTAAGAAAATCATTGACTTGATCATCCAATTTATGTGTATCTTTTTTGGGATCTTCTGTATCACTGTCAGAGTTGTACTGGCACAACATATTGGCCAATGGATTATTGGCTTCATTTTGCGCAGGTTGTACATTACTTATCGACTTACACTTGTCTATAATAATACAAATAAGGTAAATAAGATGATAACACACTATGCATTAATGCTCAATGTTTTATTAATGATTAATTTTAGCAAAGTAAAACGATTGGAAAAAAATTAAAATTATCATCATAATCAGTGCACCAACTAAAAACAAACATTGATATTTACTTTGCGAGTGTTCGCCATAACTGCTTTGTGGCTTGTTGAACGTCAGAACCGGTCTTCTTTGACGTCGCTTCATAATACGAAAAATAACGATGTAAAGGCAAAATGTGACTGCGATACACAATTCCGTAAGAAATTTGCAGTACACAATGTTCGCTTGATCAACCTCTGTCCTTACTTATACACGTCTCCACGTAGAGCCATACACGTGCACGTACCATTTATGTAAAATAGCTAATGACGATGCGTTTTCCCGTACACGATTAAATAACTGAAAATATCTATCACACAAACTTTCAAAAACTATGATACTCCAAATATTGCTTCATAAGCTTGAAGTTAACCTAACATCCGATCCAAGTCGCTCTATGTTGCCCTCTGTATAATGTATTTCAGAAGTGACGGAAATGGATGACAATTCGATTAATTTACAACTTTCGAATGTCGCGGCAGGGCGCAGCACCTTACTAACTTCCGATTTCTTATTCCCGAATTGTGCTGAATCCGAATGATAGCTATCTGACAGCTGAGTGGGTTAGAAACTTCTGTACGGTTATAATAAATTAATACACTCTCTGTTTAATTTTAATCCTAAATATATTGAAGTAAATATATAATAACGTGCTCTGAAAAAGCACAATATGCTGAACGATATGCCGAAAAGATTATTAAGAAGTTCTGAAAGTACAGAGGTAAAATATTTCAAGACGTCTAGTTATCAGCAATAATATTAAATTAATCATAAAAATGTTCAATGTTCTTAGGTCGATGTACGTGAAGATGAGGAACAAACCACTAAATTTCAAGAAATTATTGATTTACTTGTCGCTGCGGGTTACTTTAGAGCACGAATAAAAGGTTTATCAAATTTCGATAAGGTTTGTGATCTTCAATTTTTATTTTACTTTTTATTCAATTTATATATATATAATTTAAAAAATAATTCATTTGATTAGGTTGTCGGTGGAATGACCTGGTGCATAGAGTCATGTAATTTTGATGTAGATGTAGATCTGCTTTTTCAAGAGAATCTTACAATTGGTCAAAAAATGTATGTTACATCATTATCCTTGAAAATATAGATTTTATTTAGGATATTAATTTCCTTTTATGCATAATGTGTTATAACAAATCTTTTTATTTTTTAAATTCTGTTAGCTATAAAAAGTCTTCAATAATAACTTAAATATATAATTATATAAAATATATGTGTATTGCAGTTCCTTGACAGAAAAAATTGTAGCTATGCTTCCCAAAATGAACTGTCCATACCGAATAGAACCACATCAAATACAAGGTCTAGATTGTATTCATATATTCCCAGTTATTCAATGGCTAGTAAAGCGTTCTATGGAAATGCGACAGGAAATGGCAGATTTTGTGAGAGCTTTTGCATTAAATCAGTTTCATAAAAAACATACTTTTAGTGAAGATTCCGAGATTAGAGCAACAGCTAATGACAACATTATCAAAAATTTACGTTCAGTTAAGGTATAAATTATTATTATAAAGACATTTGTAAAAATGCTGTAAATATGTGATTAATATGCAATATTTTTTATATTCTTTAATGCACAATAGAAAGCTTACGAACCACGGCGTTTATTCAAACAAAAAGAGGATTTTGTAAAAGACGAATCAAATAGGTTCATCGGTACGGTATTAGAATATGAAGCACCATTTGAGGCTGTTAAAAATACAACAATAACAGAATCTAAAAGCAGTGATTCAAAAAATGAGTCCAATAATGAAAAAAATGAAAAGGTATTATTTATTATAAATGCATCACTTTTAATTTATCCGTTTGAAATATTTATTGATATAGTAGAAAAATTCATGCAATACAATTTACATTTTTTAGAACACCACTGAACAGATCACCGCTGCTCTATCTGTCATAGAAGAAAATTCGGTATGTACATTTTTAAAAATGTTACATGCTAAGAGAGAAAAGGTGCTTTCGAGACTGTTTTTTTAAATACTTTTTTTTTTATTAAGGGCAGCATATACTTGCACATTTTATTTGTAATACTTAAAAAAAATGTATTTAAAATTCACATGACACGTATTATTTGAAATATAGTCACTCTAAAAAACTATCTTTTTCTTTTAATTATAAATTATATTTTATAATATTATAACTATTAATTTTTCATACAGATGCGCTTAAATGTATATACACTTGGAAACATTGTTGGTATACAAGCGCAAGAAATTGCTAAAGTGGCAGAAAAATATGCAACTATGACTACTTCTAAAATAGAGGTAAATTTAAATAGAATATATTTTTATGCAATATAATTAAAGCATATATCATTTTACAATGTAACATTTTTATTAATATAGGATGGTGATGCAACAGATTCGTCGCGCGCTCTAATTGCATTACAGAAACAAAAAACAACATTGCAATCTAGAGTACGCAAGTTAACAAAAGAGAGAGATAACTTATGTGATAAACTTACTGAAATAGTAGAAAAGGTGAAAGAATATCGTACGAGAAGAGAAGTCATTGAACGCTCGTTTAAAAAAATTCGCGAAATTGGAATTAATGATAATAATAGGTATTTATCAGTAATAAAAATATAACTGATTATAAATAAAATATATTAAATAATATATATTAATTTTTTAGATATTAATAATTTTTTCTTTTTGTATTTGCTTAAATATGAAATAAGAATTTTTATTCAACTTTTAGTACCTTCAAACGATTAGAGGAACTTCTATCTGTACATGAAGGATTAAAGGAACAAGAACATAATTTCCGAGAACAATGTAAGTCGGATTTAAATCTTCTTCGAGGTATGTTACAAGAAATTGAAAATGGTGCTCCGATGGAAGAGGAAGATCGTGTCAAAGAATATGAAGAACAAAAGGAAATTATAACACGAGTGCGATTGCAATTGGCTAAAAAAAATAGAATTATTGCATCTTTAACGAGACAATTGGACGATGTTCCAGGACGCTCTGAATTGACACAATATCAACGACGTTTCATGGAACTCTATAATCAAGGTTAACTGGATTAATTTTTATTTACAGACATAAGAACAATTCTATAATTTATAAATATCTATTTTGCAAAATTTAGATTAAAGAAGTATATTACAGTTTCAGCTAAGCACAAAGAAACTAAACAATATTATACATTATACAATACCCTCGATGATACAAAACTATATATAAGTAAGGAATTGTCGTTGCTGAATTCTATTCAAGATAATTATAATGAGTACGTATTGTAGATATTACTTGTTTTTAAATATTTATAGTCTTAACATATATGTAACTTAATATGTTTTATGACAGAGCTATGGCATCAACAAGTGGCAAGGAACAGTTCCTGAAACAATTTGAGACAATTGTTGCAGGAGTGAAGCGCAATAAAGCGATGGTAACATGGAAAAACAAGTTTTCCCTTACTTCCATCATATTCAATGATAAATTCTGCAGTCACAAAATAATTTTAAATAAAATATTTTTTTAGGTGGAAAAACGGTGTACCGACGAAAAAGGAAGGCGAGATACGCTTAGTCGACAACTCGTCACTCTTGTAGAGCAACAACGCAAATATGTTACGGCAGTTAGACAGCTTACTATTGAATGTCGCAAAAATGAAGCTTTATTAGCTCAACTTCGTGGTCCATAAGTTTCTTTTAAAAAAAAAAAAAAAATGGAAACTAGAAAAATATTTACTCGTGATATGAAATTATGATAAACTACTTTTAAATAATTGTATCTAATAAAAATTTAGCTGTTTAATCCTTTCGCTATGTATGTAATGAATATATTGTGAAAATTAATATGATGCCAGAAATACTTTCAAATCATAACAGGAAGGACAATAAGTCAGTGTGCAGTTTTGTGATGCTCTAAAATTTTTTAGCACATCAAAAATCGCGCACTGACTCTCTTATTACTTTTCCCGTTTCGATTATTTTTATTCGACAGTATTTTATGTATGTAGAGATATGGCAGTTCAAGAATTTCTCAATAATAAATATATATATAT
>NW_017304990.1:230126-247502 GCF_001594115.1 Trachymyrmex septentrionalis
AATGATATTTGATATGGGCACCAACGAAATACTCAGTAATCTTACTCAATTTTAAATAGCAAATTTTCGGCGGTATACAAATTTGTATCAATTATCGATAATCAGTCAGGATTGCCACAGACCTGGAAAACCGGGAAAACCGGAAAAAGTCAGGGAAATTACCTTATAAAGAAGAGCCCGTTATAATCATTCAGTGGAAGCCCGAAAAAAAAAAGGAAATTAATTGCAAATTATTAGTTTATTATTTCAAGTTTTGTTTATAATATAGTAATATAAAGGAGCGCGAGTAATTAAGATTGCGCGAGGTTTATTTATTCGATTTTCATAAGGGGAATTGTGAATCGATCAGATTTAATTTAAATTAAGATTAATAATTCAACTTTGATAAAGTAAGATAAAGGAGAGCCTCTAGCTCGTTTTTGCTAAATTAAACCTTAATTTAACGATACATGATCGAAAAATTTGAAGTGTATTCAAAGATTCTATAATTTTGCTAGTGATTATAGAGACTTTGAAATATACTTACAGACTATAATAATAATTATATTTGGTAAAAATGAGCTGAAAAATTTGCATTAAAAAAAACAACTTCGTAATTCCATTTTTATGCAGACGCGTATTATAAGACAAAATTCGTTAAATTGTTTGATATTCAAACATCCACTTCTTCAGAGGGCAATAATGCGTGGGAACAGTTTGCGGTTACAGAAACAAAGGCCTTCATTATCTTGTCAGGTTTCTCTCTGGTAATGTCTATAAATAAATTTTGGTATATGTTTTATGTAGAAACATTGTTAAAATATAAAATATTCGCTTTTTTACCCTATGAGAAATGACAATGGAATCGATGTCAATTTGATGATTTCGACATTGATTCGATGTCGATTCCATTGTCATTTCTCACTGGGTATATTTTTAATATTTCTTTAGGTTTTTAAATTATTCCAATTTTTAATTACTATATTTTTATGATGCATATTATATTATTATATAATTACATAATTATATTTTGATCGTGTTCCGATGTTCACTGCTAGTATTGAAAATCTATATAGTATAACGTGAATTATTGTTTATTATAAATTTTTCTGTACTGGCATTATAACTAATAGTGTATATAAAAAAGGTATGACTTTTGTAGACATAAAGTGCATTCGAGGAGACGCTATTAGCACTATTTGTGTCATTCTATTCTTGTTTTGCGTCTAATAAACAACGAAGATAAGAATGACAAATGTAGCGCTAATAGCGTCTCTTCGAACCAATAGCGCGGAATAGAACCAAACAATGTAGGTAACATGGAATAAAGTCGAAAATATATATGTTATCCGCTGAAAATATCCATGATTGCTAATAGTTCTATGTATATACTTTGTGTACATAGTGGCGCCAGTAACAGATAAACATTGTCTGATCTATCAAAACAATCCATTAACGTGTTACATTAACACTTTGATTGTATTTACAAACGTATTTACGTGAATATTTATTTTATGAAACATTAATGACCATTTTATAAAGTTAAGAAATTGAATGATAAAATGGATATATCAGAGTTTTGCCGAAAATTGCCCAAAGTGGTAAGTATGTTTTAAGTCGAATCTAAGAGTGACGCTTATTGTAATATAAATGACTTTTATTTTATACTTCATAATCTTATATATTTTAATATACTAAGTAATTAATTATTTTTAATTATTTATTAGGAACTTCATGCACATTTAAACGGTTCATTAAGTATAAATACGTTACAAAAATTATGTAAAATGCAGCGCTCAGACACTACTTGTGATGAAACTTTAATGGATCCAAATATCACCGATTTCTCATCTTTAAGCGAGTACATAGGCTTTTTTTCTTATTTTTCTATAAAACATTGAGATTTGTGGTACTATATTATTCAATAAAAAACGTGCTATATATTATTATTTTCTAGATGTTTTAAAATGTTTGATATAGCTCATGCACTAACAATTACACCACAAGCTGTATTTGTTGCTACTTGTGATGTGATAAAAGAATTTCACGAAGATAATGTGATTTATTTAGAATTAAGGAGCACACCTCGTGCTGTAAAGGATGTAATGACAAAAACACAGTATCTTCAAGCTATAATAAAAGCTATCGAGTGAGTAATGATTCAATAATGTCTATATATTAGCTTGTATAACAGATTCTGATTTAAATGTATATATATATATGGCACATTTTTTATTTTTCCCTGAAATAATCAGTATTATTACATCCAATATGTACAGAACGTCAAAATCTAAATTTCCACAAATTCTTGTAAAACTACTAGTATCAATTAATCGAAAACAAGGTTACGAATCTGCAGAAGAAAACATAAATCTTGCTATACAGTTTATGGAAAAACATCCGGAACATGTTGTGGGTATTGATCTCAGTGGTGATCCAACAGAGGGCAATTCATTCTTAGAATTATTAAAACCGTCTAGGAAAATAGGTCTTAAAATTACAGCTCATTGTGCAGAGGTGAATTATCTTCCAAATAAAATCAATTATCTACATATATAATAGATATAGTACATATACATACAAAATACATATACAGGTACCAAATGAAATGGAAACAAATGATATATTAAGATTTAAGCCTGATCGTTTGGGACATTGTACTTGCATTCATCCCAGTTTGCAAGGTTCTCAGCAATTGTTTGATACATTATTGGAATCAAAAATTCCTGTTGGTAAGAGATCTTCGAGAGAGATAATTCTCCTTTTCAGAGATATTTTGATGAATGTGAATATGTGTAAACATATTTATTTTTTCCTTTTAATCTAGAATTATGCTTAACATCAAACATTAAATGTAAAACAGTGTCATCTTATATGTATCATCAATTTAAATATCTGTACAAAGCTGGACATCCCATAACTATTGGAGTAAGTATAAAAGGTAACATGTATTGTATTGTTTAAAATTAAAAAATTAAAATATAACTTTTTTTTAGACCGACGATAAAGGTGTTTTTAATACGTGCTTGTCAAAAGAATTGGAAATATTAAGTTCTGTTTTTAATATTGGAAAACAACAGCTCAAAGAATTGTCTGCATTATCTGTACAATATAGTTTTGCAAGTATAGAGGAAAAGAATAATTTAACAGCAATTATTGAAAATTTTGATTGACATGTGTATATTTCTCTTATTTTATAAGTATTACCAATATTTTTAATCATTTTTAGCTGAAAACGAACAAATATCTTGATATTTTTTAAGATTATATAATCGGTACAGAAATTCATAAATTAATATTAAGTAGCATAGTTATGCATTTATGTCAAGAATTTATATATCATTTATTTAAGCTATGATTAAATCGACCTATTTAAGCTATGATAATCTCAAAATGTCTTGTAAGTAATGGTATTATATTTTATTATAGCTATAACCATTTCTCTAATTACAAATGTATTATTCTGCTTTTTTAATATCTATGATATTTCTTTACGTACATCTATCCCTACATATTCCTATTTATTTAGCTTTTTCCTATTAATCATAATTAAAAAAAATATCATATTTTTTTATAATTTCATTTTGTATGATGGAAATATTTTCGTCCTGAAGATTATTAAAAAGATTAATCTATGTCACATTTTACACCTTAACAAAAATTTTAAATTGTGTTAGGATCGTCTGTTAGCACACGTTTGACCCTCTTGAATCTGGCTAGAGCATTACCAGGCTCACTCTGTAATCCACCAAAGGCCTCTTTGTACTCTTTTTCAAAACGTGGACTTAATTCCTGTGAACTTCCAATAAGAGGTACCAAAGAATCTGACTGTTCTGCTGTAGGGCTCTGTTCTTCCTCGTTATTTTCATCTTCGCTGCTAACTGGTGAAGATTTTTCGAGCTGCAACAATTTTATTACTTTTTTATTTTTATATACATATATTATATTAATATTTATATTTTAAGTAGTAACTGTATAATTTTATTTAATAGCAATTGTTTTATATATAATATATCAATCAATTTTTAATCGCTCAATAATATCGCTCAATAATGAATGGTTTTAGTCTGCTTTCTGTTAAGCCTCACCATTCTGTTGTCCGTATGAAGATACGAATTTAGTTTGGGATTCATAAATAATTCATCTTCGGATCTGACGATTGCCTGAGCAGATGGCAACGAGTAGCTTCTCAGTTGTCTTCTCTTTGTCTGATGCTGATCGTTATTCACCAAAAAAATTTGTCTAACACGCTTGCGTTTCTTCTTGAAAAGCTCTTTCGAAGGAATTTGCTCAGAAGACTTGTCAGTCACGACTTGTCTTTTCGGATTTTCATTCTGCTTTGAAATATCCGATGTACTGATCTTATTAGATTGTTGCCATTTTTTATTCTGTTCTTTTTTCAAAGATCGTTTCTTCTCACTTTTCTCAGAAGAAATGATAGCATCATCAGCAATCTCTTGTACAGACCTCTTGGCTATAGTTTGCCGTTTTTTGATTGATTCATTCTCGAAGTTCTGTCTTTCCTCATCCTCATGCTCTTGATCCTGCAATTCGTCGAATCTAGCATTATTGTTCTCGATGTCTCTTATTCGTTGCTGCGCTTCAATATCTCGTTTAATTTCCTCTTTAATCAAATCAATCTTTCGTTGAATTTCCTCTTCCACGCGTTTGTCGTTTTCTGTGTTTGATTCATCTTTCTTGAGCAGAACAATCGTGTTTGCTGGTTCTTGGATTTTGGACGAGTCGCTCAACTTTGACATCACGTCCTTTGATTCAGAATTTTTACTTGTGTTGGGTACAGACGCTTCGTTAAAACCTTTCGAGAATTCGGTGAGAGAAACTTCGCGCGAGTAAGGATTTTTTTCTGCGATTTTTGATTCCTCTAACTTTGCTGGATTGTCTAAATTTGATCTCGATTTATCAAATATTTCTGAAATGTCCGCTTGGTCTCTTTTCACCCGAGCATCCTTCTGTGTTTCTCTCTTTTCGTCTTCATTTGTCAATTCTTGCACTGCAACCATATCTTCTATTCCTGGCAAGTCGTCTTCCATTTCCTCGTAATCCTCTGAGCCGTTTAAAACACCACGTTTTGCGATGTCTTTTGCCTCGTAATCATCGTACAAACTTGATCTCTCATCCTGATCAGTATATCTGTTGAAGTCATTTATGTTCCGAGATAAGCGGATGAGATTGCTCGCTTTTTCGTTTTTATCGCGTTTTTGTTTAGTCGCTTCTTCATCCGCTTCTTCCGTTTCTTCTAAATCCTCATTCGAGCGTTGCGAGTTAAGGTAGCTGGGTGCATTGTCATAATTGAGAGATTCTTCAGCGTTTGATGAGTGTAAGTCGGTGGAGCTCATGAAATTTCCAGCTTTCTTCGAAATTTTGCATTTCTTACTTGTATCGTCTTGATACGTACCATCTTCAAGTTCATTATCATTTTTCTCTTCATGTTGCAAATTTATTTCTTTTGCATAGTTAGTGTCTGCTTTTAATTGTGATGTTTTAGCAGCAGATATCTCTCGTTTTATTCTAGAACCATGTAATCTTCTAAGCAATATGAAATATAAAAAAAAACACTCATACAGCACAGAAGTTTACAACAACATTGCTGCAACATTTTCAATGTTACTGCAATATTGCTGGAACGTTGCAATTTTGTTGGAATTTGTGCTGTATGAGAATATTTTACGTGCAGAAAACAATACATAACAGATAATAACAAGTGGAAAGTGTAAAAAATCTCATTAACAGATTATACGAATTGATGATACAGAATCTAAAAAAATTACTGTCAATACCTGCGAGTATCACTGATGATTTTCGCGTAACCAATTGACGATTGCAATATCTCGAGTACGACGAAAATGCAGATGTAATCGTATAACCGATTTTTCATACTGCGGCGTGGAAGTTCTCGCGGCACATGGTCAAAGCAAGCCTGTTATTGTAATCACATTTGTGTTGAGTTGTCAAATCAAAACGCTATGAAATAGTCGTACTATGAAGTACGACTTCATACTATAAAATCATATCGAATGAACGATCATTTGCGATCTCATTATGCTATCTTCTTATGTTATATAATAGAGGAAAGGCCCTTATAATGAGATATCGAGCTTATTTTGGATAAATGTTAGAAATCTATAGGCAAAATTTAAAAAAATAATAGGTCATTTTGAAGAGAATTTAAGAAGCTTTAAGATTAACGTTATATAAAATTTAATTCAAATTCCATTTTTTTTTAAATGAAAGAAATGAAAAAAGTGAGCAAATCGCAAAGTCAAAAAATTGTACTCCTAATATGAGATGCCCCACCCCCCCCCCCCCCGAGAAATTGATAGTAAAACGTAAAGTATATCAGTATTGCAATTAAAAAATTTTATTTCATGTTTCTAAAATGCAAACAAACACAGTCAGCGTGCGTGAAAAGTGAGCATGCGATAAATTGTACCCAGAACTCATCTTCAGGTAGTTGGAATCAAGCATCGCAAAAATAGGCACTCGACGTTCATTCCGGTTGTCTTTTTTTATTATTGTACAATAATATTTATACTTTAGCAACGATTTTCACTATAACATAGGATCATGGGTTATTTTATATTACAAATACCCTGGGTAATCTCATATTACGATTTCCACGCCTTATGGTTTTACGATTATCAACTCTCTAACTTCTGTAATTAAACAATTCAACATGTCTCGTATTTTTCTATTTGTACGACTTTATCACTACATGAAGAAAATTCATTACCAAATATTTTTATTTATTAAATAATAAACAAGATTTAAAGGCTCATCTCAATGAAACTTGAAGACGTCCAAATTCTAAAATCTTTTTTTTACAATGACTACAGGCATGATCTAACAATGAATTTTCTACTAAATAGTTTTCAATCGAAGAGCAATAAATTCATGATGGAACCAATAGATAACGCTTATTAGTTTAGCAGAAACGTCGCTATCTCATATTAGCCGCCTCGTAATAGGAGGCTTTCCTCTATATATTATGAATTTGCATGACAATTACTTAACAGTATGTCAACACAAGTATGTGTGTATGTTTATGTCTCATTTGTTTTACGACGAAACTGATCAATCATAGCTATTCCCTCTGAAGAATAGAGTGACTGTGATTGATTAGTTTCTAACTACGGATGTTATTAAACTCGATTATTAAGATTGACCGTGTAAACGTAGTCATAAATTACAAAAACAGAGGCATACATACACAAATACACAAAAGAAAAAACGGCCACCTCGGGGCCATTTCGATAGTTACGATTCTCGAAATTTTGAACTTCGATATTGCGATTCTCGAACCTGTCTTATCAGTTACGGGACATTTCGGGACGTGTACGGACTTGTCTCGTATTTCTCGTAACCGTTACTGCTTAGAAAGAGTTTCGTGAACGCGAATAGTGATCGGAAGTGTCTTGTGAAGTGTCGAGTGATCATTTTAATATATAAAATATTGAATGCTACCTCCATTATATGCTTAATAACAAGATTTCGGGAAGTCGCAGTCGACGATGGGCTCGGAATAACCGGAGTCTGGAGTATCTTTGCATATTTCGTCGTTTTTTCGCTCAGATACATCGAAAGTGCAACAGATGATTCATTATTATTAGGTACGTGCATATAATTTGCAAAATTGACCACGTCGACGATGAATCATAGTTTTTGACGGATTCTATGACGTGGGCCAAAGATTCGTCAAGTAAACTTCGTACGATCATATCGTACGATAACATACCCTACATCCTCGTGATCGGTCGTATCGTGAAAAGTAAGAAACTAATTCTCAGTAAGAAACTCAATTCGTAAAATAATAATAGAAGATGGTAACAAGAGTAACGGAGATAATGGAAAAAATGTCCTCGGAAAAAAAGACATCGAAGTAAATATTAATCGTAACATAAATATTAATCAAAGTATTAATTTAAGAATTTGATAATTTTTCAAACACATAAAAAACATATCAAAGACTCGTAAATTATTTGAAGCACTTTCTAAACTAAATGTAAATAAAAATCGAATATCGATCTTTTATATATACAACTAGCATATTATAACAAAAGATATTGCGTGTGTTATTTGTTAATTATTAGATAATTTTACACTCTAATTAATTTGCGTATCGCATTTTATGCAAAAAATAAATATAAATAATAGTAATGCGTAATAATTTCGATAACATGGCGAGGTAGCAAGCGTTCAATATTTTCTTTCACAAAAAGATTTTTATTAAAAAACTGGTATTTGGTAAATAAAGTTTGTTTCTTCCTCTGCGTACAGCGCGTAGTAGTTAATCGTACAGTTAATAATAGTAAATACAATTTTTAATGCAAGATAATCTAAATTTGTCAAGCGTTGCCCGGGCGCGGTCACATCAATACCTTCGAAGGGATGCGCGACGGGAGGGAAGATGGAAACAGTTAAAGATAATACAGTGACAGATAAGGGATAATATCTGTCGCCCTAATCCATAGCGCGATCCTATATTCTTACAATAACGATATTACAAATTAAAGTTACATCTACGACTATCTGTAGCAATGGCTGTGCCTAGCAACCATCGGCTTTTGTTACTGACTCCGAGGTGCATTTCGGTTTTCGTTGTCCACACGAACGTTTTCTTTTTATCATTATTTATATCCCCGTATTATACACGTTCGTGCGACATTCAAAAGTGTAACTTACAGAAGGAAATAGAAAGTCGTCGCACTATTAGCGCAAGCAACAAAAATTATCCTTAATCTCTAGAAAAAAAAAAATAACGCCTTACTAATTCGTTAATGCTCTCGCTAAAACACACCCAATTATCTGCTACGCTATATCGTACCGTACAGCGAAGAATCATTGAATTTCTGTATAATGCTCGATAACGTTACACGCAAAATTACAAATATACAAGCGATTACGCGTGATACGTCGAGGCGAATAACGAAAACTTAAAGATGACGGGTATCTCCCATGAGACGAGGATTTTTCAATTCCGAGGTATACTGATATTGCGGGCTTATGTTTCATTCATACTACATCTGTTTTGTTTCCTTTCCGTAGGTTTTGTCTTTCATTATGGCAGTGGCGTTTGCTTTAAACTCAAAAAAGAAAATATACACTACATTCGTGCGCGCGCGTGCACAGCGTCTAAAAAAAAAAAAAAGTCTCCAAGCAAATCGTTTGCCCCCGTAATGTGGTATTTATTAATTGTGTTTCCTTATGTAGCGTATGAAATGTTGACGCATTTTCAAAGTCGTGTAAATCCGCACGTTTTGAAAACTCTGTTAAAATTGATCTATATCGCTTTACGTTAAATAATATTATTCATAGATATATTAATCGATCTGTATTTCAAAACCATCCTATACAACACTTTATTGTGAACGGTGCATGTATCGCAGCATTATGCACAATTATTAGAAGACGTTAGGCTAATCTTTGATTCAATATCCCTTTTCGTCCTTTTACGAGAACGAATTATTTATTAACGCGTAACATTGCATCGGAAGTGGATAAATCCACCTAATGTGACTATGATCATTAACAAAGGACTCAAGCATACATCAGAGCTCCCTAGAGATCGATGTTAACGATAAAATATTCTTCGGCATTAAACTTGTGGGGGAAACAACGAGTATTTCGTTTGTTTTTTTTCTTTTTACATTCGCACTTTGTTCTTAAGAAGCTTTGCATATAAACGCATACGCGTCTTGTCAAATAATACGTGTGCATTAATTTTATTTGACATACTATAAACACACTTCCGTTCATCGTTCATCAAACGCATCCACACTTTATAGCCCAACATTATACAACACTCACTTTGTCCAATACATACTTTGCGTAGATTTTTAGACAAAAATTAATCGAAATACTATTTACAAGCATTTACAGGCTGAACCGGTGCGCAAAACATCACCGAAAAGCGGAAATAAAAAAAAAAAAAGGAAGCTTCGCAATTTATAATCTCTGCACATCTGTATCATAGCTGATCGCAAATTGTCCAGACAATTTTGCTTTTATTACACTTGCAAATTAGCAGTTTGAGCATTATTGTATGACCATGGTTCGTCTTTAGCAATTTTGATAAAGTATAATATTTTCGTTTAAATAAACAAAATATTCTGTGTATAATTGTCAAAAATAAATCTTTTTGTCTGTATACTATCGTGTAATATTGTGTAAATACAATGAACAGGTGAAGCATACGTACATTTACTTAAATAAACGTGTTCTATAAGTGATAATTCTATAATAGACACAAAAAAAAACATAATTAGCAATATATATACATATATCAGTTGTCATATAAAACGATTTAAAAATAAAAAGTGGTCAATGTTCGTAGAATAGGAACGATTGAACACTATGCTGTTTGTTAAAATACGCGTAATTCTAATAAAAAATTAAAATTATTCTTCAATCATTTTCTTTGAAAAATCTAAATATATAAAGAAAACATAAAAAAGTACAATTATCCTGGATAACTTTGTAATACGATTCTCAGCTTTAAATGTATCTTGTTCTATAAGATTTTTTTTTTAAACTAACGTGACTTTGTTGAAAGTCTATTATATGTATAAAAAGTAAGATCGTATCTACTATAAAATAAATGAAAAAGATCAGACTATAAAATAGAAGGAAAATGTTTTATAAATTCAGTTGAAATAAAAAGACTTTGATCTACATTTTATATAATACAATAATGTTAGTTTTACGGTCATTATCTTACTGTCACGGAAGTTGAGCAAAGTAATATTGAGCAGTTGTACAGTCAACCAACTTATTTCGCAAAATGAAAAGTAGTAAATGACTAAATAGTGACAAAACATATAAATATGATTTGAAATGATATATTAACATATATATAACGCTATATACGATATTATACACAATGTTGTATCAGAGTTTTGTCTGTTGCGCGTATAAATGTAATAATGATAGGAACTGTGAACATAATTGCGGAACAAGATTAGATTAAAGAAGACTGAATAAAAACAGCGTATGGGATATTAATTAAAGTCATTACTATCATAATAAGAAACCTCATGATGAGGGTTTTATTTTACTGCAAGATTTTTTTATTAGATAATACCGAAAAAAATTATCCATAACAAAAGAATCATATATAACAAAAATATTAAATTGCAAAAACGTGGCTCAACGTATTTCTTAATATAAAATTAATGTGGTTTTCAAATTCTACGTGAGATATTGATGTAAAGAGTTCGAAATACGAAAGGACGTGATATCGATGCAAGAGGAATTGAACCGCCTTGTAATGCTCATATATATTTGCTAAAGTGCAACATATGCTATTAAATATCAACTAATCAATAGCGTCTTAAAATTGCGTTTGCGCTAAATTCGTCTGTTTCATGTACACAGAATAAATACAAATAAATTACAGATCGAGATGTAGGGTCCTATGTCAGTGTTTCTCGATGTTGAGGATGAATAGAGCTATGCTTCAGTCTAAGATCGGCGGAGGACTTAATTATTCACGTAACGCAGTCGGAGTACGCTTCGCTTAATATTTACGATAAAAAGTAAATGTTAATTTTTACGATAAAATAAATGCTGTTCTTCCTGCTCGATATTCCTTGATCTTTTTCGACAATGATACAGATGTACATTGATCTAGCGCCCAAACATCCTTGAATCTCTGCTTTGTGATTTACGTTCAAACAGATCACATACTTATCAAATGCGATCAATTGCGCGTCAACAGGCACACTTTATAGTTATACGCATTTCCAGACATGATTACGTACTACCTTAAAATTTTCAAGTAACTCTAATATATTACAGAACTATTAAACTATAGGCCTAAATTTTAGCGATCGCGCGCCGTTCTTATAATACGGAGACTTGCGGCCATATAGGAAACATTTCGTGTTAATCTTACGATACTTATTTCGTATATGGTACATGTACATGGTCTAAGCGTTAACTGTGTTTGTTTATTACTATACTAGATATTTCACAATACGAGCGAGGCTTATTATTACGATACATCGGCCGATAATTTATCCGTCATTAGTCGTGTTCCTTCTCTGCTTAATTCCGGGAATTCCGTTTAATGAGTACATGGGTTTTTGCCACCTTTTATTTCAAAACGCGCGTTTTGCGCGTATTAAAGCATTTTGCTTTCAAAAAAATTGAAACAGAACAGATATATATATATATACGTTAAACAAAATTGTTTGAGTTACAAAAAAGGTTTGGTGATCCAAGGCTGTAAGTATTGTACATTATCCCGATATTCGATATTTTTCGTCAAGAGTTCCAAATGTGTTATGCAATTGGTGTATCAATTAGAGATAACAACATTCCAATAAATAAATGCCTAATCATTTAGCTTGGCACATTGGAAGTGAACAAAATTTGCGGACACGTAAAAAATAAAATGTGATAACTACGGATTGTTAGTCTAGAATCGCTAAGAGCGATGGAGAAGAAAAGGTGTTGAATAGCAGATACTTTTGGAAAAAACAATCGTGACATACAAGATTTTCGCTTCTTACATATTTTGTCTAATTACATTTTTCTTCACGTTTCTTGCATCATCTTGTGTCTGTACACAAGCTATGTTACAACTTTTTTGTATTTGATGTATTTGTATAAAATGTTAGAGAGAGAGAGAGAGAGAGAGAGAGAGAGAGAGAGAGAGAGAGAGAGAGGAATAGCATTAGATATTTGCTATTAAATCACTGGTACTTCATTCGTTGATATATAGGGTATTCTAAGACTGAAGCATTATTTTTTTTACAAAAAAATTCTTTGATAAATTCGGAATTAATTTTCCAACGTATAATTTTAAGGAATCTTGAAAAAATTTGATATATGAATTAATGTAAAAATGATAAAATAAAATTTTAATATATAAAATAATATATATGTGCATACATGTGTTATATAATTATTTTTTATTTCAAACTGCACTTTAAAATCGTTTTATTTATATATTTCTAAATATTATAAGAATGTAGATAACAAGGAAAGTATTCAAGGAAATCGTATTTATTTTATTTTAACGAAGATCTGATTTTGAGTGACAGTTTAATGGATTAAATGCGAAATATTTGACACGAGCTAAACGACTTCGATGAAAAATAATATTCCTTTAAATAGCATCGACAAGAGATTAATATCACACGTGAATTTATCAAGAAATCCATTACGAAAAGTTGTACAATAATTTCAGATACCCTATATATCGCTTTATCGCATATTTGCTCTGATAAGCGTCGAATCAAAGTGGCACGACCATATGTACGTGACGTTGTAGGAACGAAACAACCATGGATCGCATTAATAAATCTCATAGTGGACTAAATATACTTTCAAACGGATGCACGGTGTAAGAACAGAACAAACGAAATAAATCATCAAAAGGAGGGTATTTGCGGATATGGAACAATCTGGAACTTCTACCATTTTGTCTTGTATCTTTTAACTTACTGAGAGATTACGGATATATAGTGGGATTAGCTAATCAGTCTTGTGTTAGAGGCTCGTTATGTCTAGACTCAACTGCATTACATTGCGTTGCTCGTATAATAACTCTTTTCTTAGCTCATTCCATTAGGATTCATCCAATATTATTCATTTCGCGACTGTAACGATTACATGGATTCAACCTTTTCTCGTCCGTCGTTAATCTGTTTCTCACTGGGCTCTAAGACAGTCTACGTTCTCTCGTCTCTACTCAAAAGCATAGTGCATGCCTCTGAATTTCATAGTTTATTTCGTGGAGCAACGCAGAAACGATTACGCAACGGATTAAGAGTGATATCTTATGCCGCGAACTATTGTGGTCGTTTACGATGTATAATTAAAAGTGTGGATGATCCTATTGCACTATGGAGACTAAACTCATGACTGTAAATTGCACGGTGAATCTTTGCAGAATATGTTTACTTTCAGTCGAAAAGTGGTATTCATTTTGCAGTGAGAAATATGCTATACCTTCCGCATTGGAAGATGTTTTAAGAGGCATATTACAGGAGACAAAGCGCGATTTCATGTGCCAGCTCCACGAAATAGTACAGTTACGTACACAGCATAAAATCTATGTCATACGTACAAGGTACGTCGGGAAAATTTCAGAAGCACAATAGTAACATAAAAGAAATTTTGATAGAATTACTTATTGCTTGTTTCATAAATATTTAATGCATCAGGTTCAGTGAAGTTCACATTGGAATAGATGAACATCTAATTTCTTTCACATATCATTGATAACATATGATCGTTAATTTATTTAACCATGAGATATATAGCTTTCTTTTATGTTTTCTTTTATCTTTATATAGAGAATAATATCTTTAGACAGAATAAGAAAAACAAGGCGCCGTTTAAATTAATACCAGTATTTTTATAAACGTAACGCATTTGATCTCGTGATAGTTTTTTTGAAATTAAAATATAATGTTAATATTAAATTTGAAAATTAGATCCTAATTGTTTTCACATTTAAGATTTCACTATACTATTACAATAAAAAGATTAAAATAAAGATTATGAACTTTTTGCAAACTAGTTTATATGTATATATCGCAAATGCTCATCAATCATTATATATATGGTCATTACTGAAGCCTTTTAATTTGAAAAAGGGTCCTTACTTTCTAATTCTTCTACTATGTATCGAACAATTGGTGAATTCAGAATTGTTAGCTCAACTGATACAATAAAGTCAAAAATATTAAAACAATGTAGAAAGCATAAATATAATAGAAATTTATAAATTAGAGGAACGCGATATATTTGCTAAGTCCATACACTTATTCTGAATCACCCTCTACACTTATACTTTCCAACATATCTATATCACTATACGAGTTCAAAGCTTAAAATCATGCAAAGTGGCGACTAGGTGTAATTCACAAAATTTATAAAATATGGTCTTTTTGCTGTGAACAAAATGTCGTACCAACGCGGTAGTCGACCTAATTGCCACTTTGGTTTACCATATTTACTATAAACTCGGAAAAAAATAAACCAATGCTATACAAATATATATAGTTACAGCAGAAATCGCGCAAAAAGCGCATCTTGCGACTTGTTGAAAATGAAACAGAAAGTCTATGATATATAAATAATAAACTTGCTTAATTCTTTGATACACACTTACACGCTAGATGGTTAATGGAGAGAGAAGTTATTACATGCTTGTCAGATAATGTGCATTGCCAATGGACAGTCGCATGTTTCTCACAGTGTACGCGGCCCAATCTTCAGGAGAGACATTTGACTTAAATCGCAACTGTTTGTAATAACTCCACGATAAACGGCGTTTTTAGTATAAAGTAAACTCTCCGTATTAACATATACTATAGCGACAACTTCAAAAAGACAGTATCTGATATAAATATATTCGCTGCTCTTTTCCAACATGCATCGCAGCACAACAAATATATAATTAACTGTACACGCGTAGCGATAAATTACATTTAGAGAGACGGAATTAAGACATGGTAACACCCGTATAAGGAAACTCCATTTGTTTGTTAGGACCTGTACTCTTAGTTACGTCTAGACGTTTAAAATATAGACTTACGAGTATAACTTGTTTGTTAGAGCTAGAACACACTAACATCCCTTCCATATATAGAAAACATTATTCAATGCAATCCTTTCAAAATGATAATTCAGTATGCTCAGAAATTTGGCACAGACACTGCCTTTTTGTTGGAATATTCATATCCGATTCACTCCAAGTGATAAAGTTTCGTACAGCGAAGCTACGTGGTCGTATTACTGATGTAACCGTTATTCAACATTTCTGATTTGTTCATGTAATCTCCCATGCGTTTGTTGTTTTCCGTTTTGTCACCATTAATCTGAACGTCCACTGAAGGAAATTCTACGTGTAAAGAAGTAATCTCCCTTTTTTCAATGCCTGACATGATTTCAGGACTCCTGTTTTCGTAATCGGGATCATCCTGAAGCTTAGACGGATTTGGGCTATCGAGAAAATTTCGTTTAACTAAACTCTGTGGACTTCCAGATTTCCCTAGAGAACCTTGACTTACGTTACTGCGGGAAGTACTTTTCTTATATATAAAAGGCGAGCTCCTGACTGATTTAAGGCTGCCTTCTACAAAAGGCGAGTTTAACGTGTCCTTACTAGATACGAGCGAATCTCCGGAGATACCGCCAAATTCATCGAATCCAGCCTTGGGTACTTTTATCGAGTTCATGTCATGGAAATTGGAAGTAGCTTTTGAGGTTTCGCCATACGAATCTGTTCCGTATCGTGGACTTAAGGTATTTTTACTGCGAGGCTCAAAACTTGCAAAGTCACCGAAGTCTTGACGCAGTGGCGAATCTTCTTCTCCCTCCATTTCTTCCTCCCGTAAATGCTCTTGTAGAGCAACCATTTCTAGATCTCTATTTAAATTAAATAATTAAATTACATACATTTAATTATCTAAATATTAATTGATATGAAATTAATGTACTTACTGGTCAGTTTGTGGTGAATGGGAATTATTTTGATTTCGAGCTTCGATTCCTTCCGGACTATGATAAAAACTAACATTTTCAAAGTCTTCTATGCTAACTTCTTGCAATAATTGCGTCTCGATGTCTATAAAGGTAGGTCTTCTCGTGGCTCTATGATTCCAGGTACGCCTCATTAAATTATACAGTGAATCAGGACAATTTTCCGGTCGTTCCATAACTCCCCCTTCAATTACATAACGCAATACCTAAAAGCAACGCAATAATCATTTTTTAAGAGAAATGTATAATAATCAAAAATTATTTTTTGGAACAATTTGTATTTACCTGATCATTCGACAAGCCTTGATATGGCTGCGAAGCTAATGTTACCATTTCCCAGAGAACAACTCCGTAGCTCCAAACGTCAGAAAAACTAGTGAATACACCATCTTTCAAACTTTCTGGTGCCATCCACCTGACTGGTAACAGTCCTTTGGACCCTTTTCGATAGTAATCGGTTTCATATATATCTCTTGTCATACCGAAATCACCGATTTTTACAGTAAGATCTTCGGCTACCATGCAGTTGCGAGCAGCTAAATCTCTGTGGACGAATTTCTTTGCGGCGAGATAAGACATGCCGTCTGCAATTTCGACTGCCATTTGCAAGATATCTCTCAATGTTGGGGGTTGTTTAGAATTCTCGCATACATCCGGTCGGTGACTTCTCAAATATGTCTTTAGATCACCGTTTACCATCAACTCCATAACTACCAATGTAGGTTGACCTTGCGACACTACGCCCAACAATCTGACAACGTGATGAGTATTAAAAGCCCTTTAACAAAAAAATTATAATAAGTTAGAAAGATAGAAAGAGATGCACACATTGTGTGTTAGAGAGGAAGTAATTAATTCTTCTTACTTCATGACGGACGCTTC
>NW_017304990.1:247602-269907 GCF_001594115.1 Trachymyrmex septentrionalis
CGAAAGAGATGCACACATTGTTAGAGAGGAAGTAATTAATTCTTCTTACTTCATGACGGACGCTTCGTTAAGGAATTCTATCCGTTCACGGTCGGTTGCGTTTTCATTTACAGTTTTCACAGCACACCGTACTTCCGGTTTGCCTTTCACGACATCCCTGGCTAATCCTTCGTATACCATGCCAAAAGAACCATTTCCTAATTCCCGCAGTAATTGAATTTTCTTTCTGGGCACTTCCCATTCGTCCGGTACATAACTTGTGCTTACATATTCTGGATTCACTGTTGCGATAAGCCGCATACTAGGCACATTTCGCATTGATCTCTTTTTAAATACGTACAATATTGTTAAAGAACTAAACATTATGACAACACCCAATATCGACCAGAATAAAATCCAGAATGTACCAAATGTACCATATTCCGGTATATAAAAATATTTCACTTCGGTATACGCGCCATTTCCAGCTAAACTCGTAGCTCGTACTTTTACAGAATAATTTCCAGGAGAAAGTTCCTTCAAGACATATGAGTTGCCCATGTTGGTAAAATCGCGTCTTGTGATACATACCACTGTTGCTTGTATCTATGTAAAATATACGGAAACGATTGTATTACAGACGATAGAGAGTATGTAGATACATTCTAAATTACAAATTACTTCCGTCTTTTTAAAAAATATTTTTTTCAATAAAAATTCTTCCTTATTTTTATATCGAAAACACTTACAATGTAAATAAAAACTAAAAATTGTGTATTACTCACGTTTTTTATGTCAATTCTTTTATACTCAATTTGATACGTGACTATTAGGCCATTAGGTTGAGGTGGTTCGTCCCAAGACAATGTAACTATAGTGAAACTGTTATTCTCGCCAGAAGTCTTCAATTCAAACGTGTTCGATGGAATATTATCTGCGCTCTCCATAAATAACGTACGGTGCGTTTTCATGCTCTTCGTCGAACAATTCTTACTCTTCGTATCATTCCCAACGCGTTCTCGGCAAGCTTGAACTTCAATATTGTACGCAGCAAAGTGTCGAAGATTTCTCATGACGAAAGTACGATTGGTGCTGGGTATTAATCGCTCGAATACCGTGAATGTACCATTCTCCATTTTATCGTTAGTACTTTCTCTATCCTAAACATGAAATATTAAGAGTTATACTGAATTTTAAACGATAAGATAAAATACTGTAATTTTACATAATTAAATGCAGTTAATGAAATGTTACTATTGATTCGTTTCGTATTAATATTTTCACCGTTATTTCTGTCAAAGTTAAATTAATCTCTTAATCAATTTGAATACAAATATACGTGATATGAAATACAGAAAGAATTATGGTCGAAATATCACTTGTATAAATAAAGTAAATAAGTAAATAAAGTGCAGTACTCAATTTTTTTTTATTTTTATATTTGTTTGCTTATACTTAATAATCGTTACTGATAGGAAATCTAAAATTTTACCTGATCGTACGTAATCTCTTTGGCTAGATCCGCTGCGATTAACATTTCACTAGTGTGGCGTCTTCTACGCTGTTGCGATAGTCGTTTTACGTAAACCTGATTGTGTAGCGCATTTTCAAAGGCAATCGAACTGGAAACTTCTTTTTCACGCATCGACTGATCTATCGTTTCACGATCAGAACAACTGCACGAATCAGTTTTGGCGAATTCTTTTTCTAACTCATTGTGCTTCTTTTCTTCCTCCGCTATGACTTCGTCTGGTGGTTTTGCTTCAGGTAACGGCATAGCTGAAATTAGTAGTAATCGATTGATAATGAATTAATTGCATTTCTAACTGTAAAAATATTTATAGTGCAATAAAAAATGTAGCACACTCATAATAATTATTATACTCTCGTATTAGAAAAGAATTTTGTTTACATTATGATTATATCACTATATAATAATGTAACTAAATACTATGTACTATTAATGTAACCATGTACTATGTACTATTAAAGAAATGATTAAATGATTTGAATTACGTTCGTCACAATAATTCCTCTGGTCGATGAAATTCGGGTCATCGGGCTCCCAACGGCCAACAATGCGATAATGCGTTAGCTTTCCATTTTTGTGAAGCGGTGGATACCAAGATATAATCAGCTCGTTGCTAGAATTACTCCAAGTCGATAAGGCTGTGGGAGAGCTAGGCGCATCCGGTAGCGTCGTAAAGTACTTGACTTTACTCTGGGCGCCTGACCTTTCCGTGGCTATGGTGTAAGTCTTAACGTAGTAAGCATACTGAGTATACGGCTTCAGCAGGGTCAGTATGTGAGTGTGATAGACAGGCTCTTGTGATTCCGTGCCGTTGTGGGGCTGCGGCGTTGTGCTCTCAGCGGAAACGTCCTCCACCCGCCAGCCATCACCGCCACAAGCATCACGGCCATCGTACATAGTTATATTCTGATTAGGCGCTTCGATAAAGTAAACAACGTAACCCAAGAGGGACCTGGTATCGTGATGCGTAAAAGCCTTCCACTCGATAATGGCTCCTCTAGATGTTTTCTTGGTGACTTTAGTCTTTAGCTCGGTGACGTTACATGCGACCTTATCTCCATTGCTGCTGGATGCCACATCGTGATCGGTGAACTCTTCCAATTTCGCCTTCTCTCGTAGCTTTTCGATTTCGTGCAGACACAATTTCGGATTGAAATGAAAGAAGAGCTTAGCGGGGCCCCCGCTGGACAAGATGGTAATGTTCGGGTGCGTGTTCCAGTCCCAGAGTTCCTGAAGATTCTGATTATCGAGCACGGCGAGACTATACTTGCCGTTCTCGAGTGTCTGACCGCGTATTACCCGCAGATTCTTCAGAAAGTTGAGAGATATCAGTGGGAAGCTGCGGACGATCTTCAAATACCCGTCTATCTCCTCGATCGTGCTTAGGCTATCCTCGAGTTCCTTTACGATGTTTTTGCCACCGCGTATCTGTATCTCGAGGCTACCCGCGATGTGTGTACATCCGCGTAATTTCTGTGCCGAAGCGATGCTGTCCACGTTTGCACCAGCACATTCCTTTAAGCACGACGGACCTTCACACTTCTGGCAGGTCGGGGGCTTACCCTTCTTCTCTTCACTCTCCATGTAACCCGGAGGGCACTCGATTACGCAGGTACCATTGAACGGCTTATACGGGCGTGACTTCATAGCATCCGGCGCCTCGCGCGGCTTCTGCATCTGAAGGCATTCTTGCTCTTCGATGCAACGTCGATTCATAAATTCGTACTTGCCTATTGGGCAACGATCTTTACACTCTCTGTTTATTATCACATTTTTGCAAACGATACAATCATTGGCCGTCGGTCCTGTGCATCCACCTAAGCAGAACGGATGACAGCATTCTCCCGTACTGTTGCAAGCTCTATTGTCGCATTTCCAGTCGCATACTATAAAGATAAATTACGTTACGTTAAAATAAAACGCTATTTATCGCGTTTTTTTTTTCTCGCGAATTAAATAGATAATAACTTGCAAATTATGCTGATAGATTAATACGTATTATACGTCCTATTAATTATATGTACTTGTGGAGGTGTTTCTAACCAGATTTATATATGACACTCTTAAAAAGATGAAATAAATAATATAAACTGGAAATTCCACAATATAAAACAAGCAGTTGTATAAAATCCTCTAACTAAATTCAAATCGGTTAACTACATTCCAAAAAAAGTTCAACATCATTATCCGCGGTATATTTTTTATAGGAATCTGGTTCAAGATTCGACGAAAGGTCTGATGTAATATATTCGCGAATATACAATCGATCATAATAATAATTTACTTTGTTGGCAGTGTTGTCGATTCCAGCACAGAGACTGATCGGGTTTCGTCTGTCTTGTTGGGCATTTTTTGTCGCACACCGGACAACCATTTGTCGGTTTGTTATCCTGTAAACAAAATACGAATGCATTGTAACAATTCGATTTATTTGTGCATTTGCACGTAATGCCGCTTACAATTTCTCTCAAAATTTTGTATTTTTATTTCTGACGCTCTTCATCCTTCGGCTATCGCGAGCAGTTTCAAATAACTCATAAAAACAAAAATGCCACTACAGAATTATTTTCTACATGCTGTTTAAAGCACAAGTATTACAGCAACGTGAAGCGATACATCAAGAAAATACATTAACATTTCTAACTTGACGTATCTTCTATGTAGATATATCGTTAAAATCTCTAATCCTGTCATTTTATTGCCATTTTATTTTTATAATTGATCTTATTCTATGTTGACGTATCTTATTTTTTCAAATACCACGCGATCGAACGAAATGTAATTTGTACGTGCTCTTCAGAGAAGAGAAACGGACGTGATATATTTTTTTAGCAGGACATAGGAAATTTTTTCGCTACCGTGCGAAACTATGTGTAAGAAAGTAAGAGAAGAAACAAGACTACGTCGAAGCCAATACGAAGGTCGAAAAACACATTGCGAAAGGCTCTCGTATTCGGTGATCAATACCGTTACCGTTTCTCGCAACGATATGCTTTTCACAAGATATTCGATACTATTTCTGAGCATAAAGCAGAGCGAAAGTGATTGATTGATCGTACGAGTGAAAAGGAAAAATTTACGTATAAATAATTTCGATATTTATCTCATATTGTATTAGTATATTATTCGAAGTCATACATAAATACGCAGTCCTTGCATAGTTTCACTCACGTGACGCTAAAGCTATTTGGTCGCTTCAGAAAGTGTATATTATATCGTGGCAAAACATTGTATCACGATTATGCCATTTCTAACGACTTCTTTAGATGAGTTCTCACGATGCATTACAGTGCACTTTGCATAACGCGTTTCATTGTGAAGTAAATGAAGTAATTTACCTCGCCTGAGGTTCTTTTTATCCCTTAATAATTCGCGATACGAAAGACGCTGCAGAGCATGAGTCGCGCACGTCGTAGTAAAACTGGTCAAAAATTGTAACTGTAAAAAATTCGTGCTACCTTTTCAAAAGAATCTGAGCAATACTATCGTAAACTATTCTGCTATTTCGATGTCAGTTGGAGATGTTGCTGATGCGAATTGTTCGTTGAACGGCGTCGAATGAAGATAGGATTTCTCGGCCGATTCGAGTCTTGGAGAAATATACTTAATCTTGGCCATCGAGTCTCTCTAATAATAACTTACCGTCCCCTGTTCAAGTGCGCTGAGATACAAAAATCGAAGATACTCACCTTTATGAAGTGCCCTCCCTTGCCAGCTTTGGCAATGATGTCCCAATCGATGGTATCGACGTAGCATAACGTCGGATTCTTTTCAAATCGGACGGATCCGCGTAAAATGCTGGTCAAAGAGTGAAGACCGATTTCTTGAAGATGCATCATCTCGAATGCCACGAGGGCATAATTGATAAAGAGAGAATGACCGCGAATGACCGTTAGATTCGGAAACAAACGACCGATGGTCCTCAGTCCGCTTACCCTAGAAATACAGCAAACAGGCGCAAAGTTAAAATATGCGAATAACCGTCGCATAGACTCTGGCTATGCTAATGGGAAAATGTCTCTTTAAAGCTACATTATCTACAGTATTAACTCTCCCTCTGCAATTTCTGAGTTTTTTTTTTTTTTTGCACAAGCAACATTTTACTCTCAAATTTTTTCCTCGAAAATAAAAGGGGGTAGAATTCAGTTTTCTCATTGCTGAGTTATACATTTTTAACGACATTTTTATTAAATAAAGATTTTAACATTTGAGAGTTAAAAGACCCAAATTGCGGACGGAGGGTTAAATGATTGGTAAATAGTTGTACCTGTATAAAATAAGGTATCCGGTGATCTCGACCAGATCGGGGAAGCTGAGATTGGCGTAGGCCGACTGCTCCGCTCGATCGATCAAGAGAATTTGTACGAAACCTTCGACCACCCGGCATCCTTCTAGTTTTGAGAATTCACTCACGCTATTTCTTATGTCTATACTTTGGCACACTGCAACAGAGGAAACCGTATCGTGACGGAATTAATAACGCAACAGAGATTCCTACTATGTTAACTATACACTCTGGATCAATAATTGCTATCATACACGCTATCATTGACAAATTTGAAAGAAAAGACACTCGCTGGACTTGACTATCGTAATATCGTTTGTGCTGAAACGCTAAGCTGCAAAATTAATAAATTACGTCCATCGTGTGTCAGTTATTTATCTGGAAACCTTTGTGAATTTTAAGAATAACTTTTAAGAATAATTCAACATTTATTCTCATTTATCAACACACGTATACTTTTTTTGAGTTGTCCCAACTCCATAACGCGCAATATTGGCAGATTTTTAATTATACATAGCACCAAACGAAATCATAAAACGGCTACTGTTTTGCGTTAACCCGATAAAAATCAGAATTGAAAAATCAGTGTAATGTGATTTTTGCAATTGCGAGCGTGTCCTACAAGTGCCAAGTCACGTCTGGCACGCGGCAACAGCAACGTACAGCAGTTAAGCCGGTGCATTAAACTGCAGCTTGCTTCCTTGGTTTCGCTAATCGTCGTATTGGAACAGGCGTAACGGAACGACTAGTCGAGTCGACGTGCTCGATTTCAACGAGAGACGCTAAAAATACTCGCCGCGCCATCAGCTGCCGAAATAAACAAAAGGAGACGTCGTTCCTCCACTATTATTCGCATGAGCTATATCACATTGTCAGAATCGCTTTATCAAGACCGTTTCATCCTAGGGAGATAAGCCGCGTATCTGCGAAACGCAAATTCTCTAAGTTTTTTTTTCCTTCACGGAATGATTTTATAATACACGACGTCTCTCTTCTAGCGAATGATTGCCTCGTAATATGATTTGCACGAAGAAAGAAACACGAAGATACTTTATGTTATACGTACACGGAGAGAATTTTTTTTCTTAATTTACCTGGAAAATATGATAGTTGTGATATCTACAATAAATTATTTTAAAGATTTTTATCACTTTAGTAAAATTGATCAAATTTATTTTATACTGTATTATAGTTTTATTAATAAACGAGAGAAATTTACATAAAATATCCTTCGAAATACAATATTAGTTTCAGGACTGTCATATTTTTTCAGGGTATATCCTAAGGACAAAAATTTCCTCCATATAGCATCAATTTGTCTGCAGAAACATGTTGCATACTATTCGAAAAATAGTAGAGAATAATAATGTTATCAGCAATGACTTTCAACACTAACGATAAGAGGAGAACCAAACTTATAAATTATTTCGTACTCGAGGCTAATTGATGACGTGTGTTACTGTCCTTCACGAATTATCTATTCATGAAATTGTCTAGTCGAAGTATGATAAAAGTCACGTCTTGCTAAACTACTAGTCTAGTCATACGTTTTTTTTTTTTTGGCAATGCATGTTGGCAACCAAAATACGTAAGTAACGCTCACGTTAAAATACAGTAACTAACATTGTTGACAGGTGCACTGACAATATTATTACCAGACATTTGTTTTCTGTCACATTTGTCGGTTCAAGCATTGTCAAACTTCAAGCATTGTCAAGCGATAAGCGTTGATGAAGCGTCGGGGAAATGTTTATTCATTCTTATTTACCGTTCTATTAATAATTTTATTCGCTCATATATGCCATACTTCTATATTTTGAATTACATTGAACAAAAAAAAGGGGGGAATATAAGATTTTTTATTAAGAGATACTTCTCTTAATTACGTCGCGACTTCCTTCGAAATAAACATAAAAAGACCTCTTTCCCAACCGCAGTCCAGACGACTTATAAATTTTCATAAATTTTCAACATAAAATTCATACTGATAATTATCGAGCAATTAATTATATGCGAGTCTCATAATTACTTCATATACTGTAACATCATCTACGAGAAAGCATAACGTCTTGTCGCATCGCGTCAAAGCTGCTAAAGCCAGCAGCGATGTCGATGGCGACGAAGCGAGGCGAGGCGAAGCGAAGCGAGGCGAAGCGATGCCGTAGAAGATGCAAAGGTTTCATTCATAACGAATTGCATGACGCAGTGCAGGCAACGAGTGTACTATCTGCGTGCGTATAACAACGCGTAAATAGTACAGAGCATCAAACAACATAGATCACAATAAACCTCAACTTTAAACAATCGAGGCATTTTAAACAATCGAGCTGATTAAGATAAGAAAACCAGCAAGAGGAAACTTTATTTTCAGCGAATTTTTAAAATTACGGTAAGCAAGGGGGAAAAAATGTTTTTTCAAATTTCGCACGATATTAAATTGCGCGCGCATTATTATCTTTCACCTAATTTTAACCGCCTTATCGTCGTGTAATCAGTTACCAATATAACGAATAATTATTGTCTCAAGTTGACGTGCACTCTTTTGCAAATAGCAGCGATTAGCGTAGCACAAATATACAAATACAGATACGCAGAAACAAATGGATGGCTGTTGTATATAATCAGACACGGTTAATATATAAGGTGTTCGGCATGCATGCGCTCGCATTCGTGAAGGTACTTTACGGTATGTGCTACTCACACCGATTCCTTCCATTCTACGCGAGCGTGAAGCGAGCATTGAACCAAACAATTAATTATGTAAGCGAAAAAGGTATACGCGCCTTTGGAATATTACAGGAAATTTGATCGCATTGAGCGCAAGGCGTAATTGTACATTTTTCGCTTAACACCCGGCGGGGGGGGGGGGGGGGGGGGGTTCCGCTTTTTAACGAAGTTAAGAATCAGCGAAACGCTCCTTCCGCGTAAAACGCCATCATCGATCGTATTTCGCAGCGGTAGGAATTATACGTGGAAGCGTGGCGGTGGGCGGGGAGGGGAGGGGAACGAGAGGAGGTACGACGCAAAATTGCAAGGTGGCAACACGTGTGTGTTGCGAGGTTGCACCCGAGTGCGCGCAGCCCAACGCGCGCGCGACACAAAGGAACGGCCGGGAGATTCATCGCTTCTGGGTAGCCTACTTAAGAAATTGCAACGGCCGGCGCATTCCAAACACTTCGTCAAGGCTGCTTAGCCATTCACCCAAAGGCCGAAGCACTTCGGATGCCCTATACGTAGATACAATGTATAGTGTATAGACGGTGCGCCGTGTGTTCTGCGCGTGTGCGCACCAGCGCACACACTCGTGCGATGCTACCCCGTGGCATTCCTCAGGCCTGAGGTTCTGGCCTGCCTGGCCCACAGCCCGGGCCCAACTCGTACACGACGGTATCAGGGCGCCGACAATTCGCATCTCCGACCGATTGCTTACTTTGTATTCACAATCGGGCTAACCCCGATGAGATCCAGACACAACGAGATCTCCCCTGATCTTGTCACGATGAAGCCGCGATACTTCGCGGCCAAGTACGCTATCTTGATGCGAACACTTGACGTGAAGGCGCTCTTTGTAACCGGAGAGAGGAAATCTCAAACCATCGTGGCGCGTCGTCACGAATCCCTTATCTCGGTACCACTGCCATTTCCATGATTACGAATAAATTGCACAGCTTTAATTCGTAGGCAGCATAGGAAAATAGACGTCATGATATTTCTCTTCAATTGACAATCTCTGTATATCGAGTCGGAAAATTGGAATTGGATTAACAATAGCATGTTTGCCTGTTAGCAAGTAAGAGCCGGGAGATCCTGAAACATGCACGCGCGACGAGCCAAAGAGATTACGAACATCAACGTGAGATCGTGCGGAATGTAGTTACATTATATCCAGAGTTAAACCGACTGTCCTGACTGGTACAATATATAAAATTGGGCACAACAGAGGATTAGCCGAATGAAACGTCTGAAAGGTCCGGCGCGGTTTATTCGAATCGCCTTTTTGTGAAGGGTTAATAGAAAATCGAAGCTCTAATTAAACTGTTAAATTAAGATTAGAAACCCTTTGCAACGCCTACCTTTAGCTCCAACGTTTAGTTAATTATAACTTAACGCCTAATTATTACTGTTATTTTTATTTTATTATACATTGCTATTATATCTTTGACGTGTTTATGTGTCTCTCTCTCTCTCTCTCTCTCTCTCTCTCTCTCTCGTATTTTTTTTCTTATTTTGTTCTTTTTATACTATACTAACGGCCCGTCTCCTCTCTCAGTGCATGGTGATTCGTTTCAGCGAGCGTTCACATTAGTCGATACACAATGTCCGTTTTTTCACATCTGCATTCCATTCTTCTTTATGCTTTTATACTAGTATTTGTTATATTTATATGGATACATTAGTATCCATATAGTTTTGATCTTTTACATTTGTTGGTGAGTTTTTAATTTTTATCGTAATTACGGTTATCAATTTATTTAAGTTTATTTTTTTCATAAGAGATCTTTTTCTTTTTTTATCAACTAGAACTTTGCTATGAGACATGACACTTTTTTGACTGTTCAATCGTACGAATACATCGAGACTCGACCGAGCTGCGTGTATTCTATGTAAACATTTCTATGGGAAGGATGATTTTGCTGAAATATCTAAGAATTTAGCTAAAAGTACATATCTGAACATAATTTTATCGGATCAAAATAATTATGTAAGAAACTCAAGCATAATGAGCTATGCTGTATAAAATATTCGATATTCTAGTCATCAGTTTGAACGTTCTTCATAATTATTTTGATAGTTTAATAAAATTATTTTCAGATCTGTATTTAGTTAAATTTTTAAATACTTCAAAATTGTTCTTTTTACATTAAATAACAGCCGCAATGATAGCAAATTTCTTGCATGTTTTCTTTCTACCGAAAGAAATATGAAATCAAATCTAAAAACAATAGATTTCGTCTAAGTTCTTTGTTAAATAATTAGGATGGCGAAAAAATGACAAAGATGCAGACGCACCATTACATTATATGTAGTAGAGTCCGATGTGATAGGTGCCTTTTCGATGCTGACGCTCGACGCTCATTTTCGATCGTTAAAATAAGTCACGCGATAGAAATTGTCGAATATCAAGCGTCAATTTTGATCACGTGATCTATTTTGATGCTGAAAATGAACGTTAGCATGAAAAGACACCTTATGTTTCGTTCCCAGAGATTGTATAGAATATCTATAGCGTGTTCCGAAAGTCATTAAACAATTCACATATTCTGGAATGTCTTTCAAGATGTCAATCATAATCGGTAATAAAACTGAAGAAACGTAGGCAACACTACAGTTCGTCAGTTTCGGGACACGATGACGTATGTCGATAGCTACCATTGGCAAATAAAATTGAATACATACAATGATGACCGATTAATCATTTTGTCAGACTTGTCAATAGGCATTGTAAACACATTCTCGGACAGCAAGATTTTAGGGATCACAAATATCTAACGTACTTTTATTGATTTGAATAGAGTATATATCAATAAAGTAAACTTACTCTATTATACACATATTTGAAGAAAAAGAAAATGTAATAAAGGATAATATAAAATAAAAATTATGATTTATAATTTAGTAATTAATTTTCCAAATAAGTTTTTTTTTTTTAAATAACAAGGACGAATTTATCAGTAGCGGATATTTTTCGAAAACACATAATATTGAAGCGCAAAAATGACTAGTCATTTTGCATATATTAGGTTAAGTAAAAAGTCATCGCGTTTTTTTAAAAGACATCTATCAGTAAAAACCGCAATTATTTTCTTACCAACAATATAAATATATCTTAATAGAGTAAAGTTTTCAGCTTTAAAAATCTCTTTTTTAAATTATACGATACGACAATTTTTAATGGAGTTATGAGCAATTAAAGTCAAAATAATTCTTTTATTTAATCCGCGATAACTCAGTAATCAAAAGTCGTAGGAATATTTAAAAAAAAAAAATTTTGTAGGGAAAGTATCAAGCTTTCACGATAGGTAATCGAAAATTTTCTCAAATTCGTTTTGGACACGTTACAAATCCACAAAGTGAGAAGAAAATTTTTCGTCTTTTTCAGCTCGTAGTTTTTGGTATGTAAAAATTATCAAACTCATATAAACTTAAAAAATGTGATAAGCTTTTAAAAGTAGAGATTTCAAGCTTTAAAACCCTTTTTTTTAATTTGAATTTCATTCATTATTGACGAAGATATTGTATATACAACTTTGAGCTAAAAAATACGCGATGACTTTTTACTCAACCTAATATAATAATAAAAATATAACGGAAAATATACAACACCTTTTTAATTCTAAAAATGGGATTATACATTTATTAAGCTTGTAACGAAGAATATTTTCTAACTTGTATCAATATTACGAAGCATTCTTAAAGTTGGATCCATTTTCTCGAAGCGTGCATATTCTGAGGACAATGAACTCATTTTACGTTGCATTCTTGCGATTCTTATGTGACACGATGATGCGAGAGAGATATTTTTTTATTGCGCTGTTTTCGAAGACTGGAATTTCCACATTGCTATCGCTACGCGCGCATTGCCATAAGCTGATACTATTTTCTTTCTGCTACAATCGAAGTTATACTGAGAATAACGATAAAACAGTTGAAATCGATTTAGAAAGTCCCATGTAAATTACGTTGTGTCTGAATATATACCTGAATTCTATAGATAGAGAATTCTAATCTATTCACCCTGTTTTTCCTTGGAAAGACCCTTGGTCGAAAGAAATATATTTCAAAAGTCTAATTCGGTATGCTCTCCCTGGGAGATAGTAGGTGTTATCGTTGGAAAAAAGAAGAGTGAAAAGCAGACAAGGGAAAGAAAGAACGGACGGGAAAGAGAGAATAGAGGAAACGAAGGAATACGAAGAGAAAATGGTTCGAGAAGAAAGAAAGAAAGAGGCAGGACAGACCCGCATACCTCGTAAAAAAGGCAGGTCACTTTCGTCTTGGGAACAACAGAGTCGATGGAACAACAGAGCCTGCGATGCGATGCAATGCGATGTACAAAAATGGCTCGACCCTCGTTCCTTCCAGTTTGCACGCCGTCATCTCCCTTTTCTGCTCCCCCCTTCCCCATCTCTCTCTCTCTCTCTCTCTCTCTCTCTCTCTCTCTCTCTCTCTCTTTCACCACCGAATCAAGTCGAAAACGCTTTCGTGAATTTTCCGCACCGTCTACTCGATATGGTAGGCGTCTCTAATCTTGCATATATCGAGTTGCCAGGAAGGTTCAAACGTCAAGTTACCGTTACATTTACCTCTTTTACTAGGTTTGGTTGAAATAAGGTAAATAAGAAAAGCGTGTGTGCCAACGATGACATAGTTAAACATTGATCGCTAACGTAGATTAAGGTAAAGAAGCGACGTACATAATTATATTAATTATACAAATATGTGTCACTGCTTGTACGTCACAACGGAAGGCGAGCGAGCGCGTGTTTTTCCTCAAGCCACCTCTTTTGTCTAATCCGTTGTAGGATCGTAAAATTTAGGAGAACACTTTTCCACACTGTAGACCTATTGCACCAATCCGAATCTGAGGTAATCGGGGAGGAGGGGGGGGGGGCCAATTAGTAACATATTCTGATGAACTATATTCTGTATAATTGGATTTTTTTTTTAATTTTCCGTTCAGTTTTTCCTTGTTCAATTTACATTTTGCGCAAACCGAAAAGAATATCCGGAAAATCCCATGCGCAACTGGTGGATTGTATTAATCCGCACATTTTTATCCCGGAATCGGACCGAATTGGGACGTTATAATAATTAAATTTTACAATACAATTCGGAACAGCAAAGATTATGTAATTATCCGAATCTACGAGGTCCCTCGACATTAACTTCGTTTGTGCTTTCGATAAATTTGTTTTAGAAACGATATTCCTAGCGTCTCTCGATAACGAATTTCTTATTTATACCTAACCTGGATGCATGCTGATACATCCATGTATAAATAAGCAATCTTTATTCCTTAAAGGAACAACTATGAATATCGTTCCCCTACGCTCACATCTAGCGAACTTAATGGAAGGTGCTTTACGAAGGGAAGAAGTTATCGGGATCGAATACACGGAAGAGAGAGCAAAGGAATGGGGGAAGGATAGTCTAGGGGAAGTGCAGAATCGGAGGGGTGGGGAAGGTTGATGTAATTAAGGCGTGTCAGCTCGAATATTAAGCGGCATGCCTCTTTATGGTGAGTGGAGACGGAAGTCGTCCGGTGACATTATTTATAACGATATCCGATTCATTCAAAGGACTAACAGGCCGGCGATTCGTACGAATACGTTGACAAGATGCCGCAACGAATTTATCTATAACACGTGAACTAATCACGGTTTACGTCACGTGCCAAGAGTCAATGCAGCCTAGATATTTAATCGCTCCAGGACGCATCAGCATGGCGGACTTTGATCAAAGTTAACTCGTCAGTCGTAGTCACATAGTTTGTGCAAGTTGCGAGAATTTAGGTCCAGAATATCTCATGCTTCGCAGACCAAATTTCGCGGCGGGGCCACAATAATCGTAGGCGTGGTGGCAAAAGGTACCTGTCTCGATGTTACGTTAGGGAAGACCGGTATGCCAACAGCTTGCAGAAATTTCAATCGCGATGCAAAGATGCCTTCAGGCAATCATGTGCACCGCCGCGAAGGCTCGAATCAGAAAAGAGAGTAGTGCGGGTTGTCTAGACGACGACTTCCGGCATCGCGTTTGAAAGGCAAAAGGGAGGAGGGTTCCCGTTAGCCTCTGGCGCGTGTTGCACCTGGCTTTACGAATACTTCGTGTACTTCGTTCGTCTGCGCCGTAAGGACGTGCCATGTAAGTTAATAAGTTTACGATGCATCCTTTAATACGACCACCCCGACGTCGTGTGACATTGATTGGATTTAATAAATTTATCGCCATCGTGTGTGTTTTTGCGTCGTCATAGAGGCTCATCGAGATTTAACGACGATGGGGGGGGAAAAGCGCAAAATGTAGCTATATATTTTTGGACCATCGAGCTATGAATATATTTTGCGCGAAAGACGGCCACGATCCGCTGTGCGCTCGGTCGCACAATAGCGCAGCACACGACACGACACGACACGACACGGGGCTTTATGTGGCTTATGCTGGTTCGAGTGGCGCCAAGCCGATGGCTTCCGCCTTTTGATGAAACTTAACGAAGCAAAAGTACGAGAAAATGATAAGCGTATGTAGCTTATTTGCCTATTTATAGGGCAGCATTATCCGATGTATTTTTACTCGCACATCATTTCGCCACTAACATTGATTATAACAACTTACAAACGTTAAGATTCAAGCACGGTTTTTATTTAAAAAAAAAAAGGCATGTATTTGATCAATTGATGGGCGTTTTTCGAGTACAATATTGGTTGGTCGTGCAATAAATTTGGATATAGAAGTGACGCAGTTTGTCGATCTCTCTCGCTCTCTCTCTCTCTCTCTTTTTTTTGTAAAGGAATATGGTTCCACAATTGAAACCTTGGCCGAATTATCGATCATACAACTGTGTATAGAGGTTTCAGAGTGACACAGGACCGTTTCATCTTTCGTATGGACCGATACTTTTATCTTTTCTCGTTCGAGTAATTACAAAATTTATCAGAGAAATTTCCAACTCAGATACATCATCAATTTTCATATGTCTGCTCGCTCGCAGATCGGCGCATGAAATGTATAAAATATATTTGAATACATGTTCGTGATTCTTTGTTGGCTGCTGCGCCGTTCATTTCTTTGACGCCACATCGAGCCAGTCCAACCATGCAGTCGCTTGCCTTTCATGCTGCGCATCATTTCTACAGCCGGTTTAGTCGAGGACTTTTGCAACAAAGTGTTGATCACAGACAATGAACTTGGGCGCTATAAAAAGAAACCTGCGAGGTAATCGAGGAAAATTTTTTTTTCCAATCATTTTATTTAATTGGTTTATTTATTTATCGTTTTACCGTTGTAATAATTTGTATATTGTTGGTTGAAGTTGCAGTGCAATCAGTGCGATGTGAATATTTTCTCAATTTGTTAATTTTAATCTTTGCTTTATTTATCGATAAGAGTAATTATAGCGATATACAAAAAGAGAGCATTAAAAAGAAATATTTATGGTATGATATTATAAATATAAAAATATATGGAAAGAAAGAGAAGGAGAGAAAAAGAACAAATAACAAAAATATAAGGACTCTTTGTGTATAAAATAAATAACAACAAATGAAGGGCGAAGTAAGAGTCAGCGCATTCCTTTAAAAAGACATATAATTAAAGACATAAATTAAAAGTACAGAAAAGATAAAAAAAGAAGAAAAGATATATACTAAGAAATAATAAAACGGTGAAAGATAAACATATAACATTACAAGTTTCGGCTACCGGATTGAGCCCTCTTTAGATGTTAACATAATGGAAACGGAATTAAAAAAGAATTGTCGCAAAAGTTCACAGATTAAGAATAGGGATTAGACCGATGTAACCAGCCGGTAAATAGGTAATTTTTAAGCGTGGTTTGTCGAAGAAATAAAAAAGCTGCAGACTTGTGTTTTGGTACCTTAATCAAGTACACATTGAAGGTATAAGATGTGCGAAATGAAAGAAGAAATAATAATCTTAACACATTTATTAAAATGTTATGAAAAATCAATTTTTTTCGCGTCAGTCATTGGTGTCGATGATTCCGCCATATTGGATCGTATAAAATAAAAATAAAAAAATATTACCGAAGTGTATCGTATTCCCTAAGCGTTGACCGAGCTTATTCAAAATTTATTAAAGAGTTTGAGTGAAAAAAAATTTTTTTAACTTTTGGTTTAACTTTTAAGCACAAATATTGTTAATTAATTTATTAGTATCTTGCAAAATAATAATGATATTGTAAAAATCCTCGGTCAATGCTTAGAGAATACTATAAGGATAATAAAAAACCAAAATTCAAGTCAATCCGATGAGTACATCCTGAGAAACCTTCGACACCGTTTTGAAAAATAAGGTTTCAAGAAAAACATTTAAAGTTCTACAACATAATCTTTATATCATATAGTGCAAATTTTCTAGACTTTGTAACTCAGAAAAACTATCTCGAATTTATACTTTTAAGACCTTTTGTTCTACAGATTTCAAACTACTTTTTAAAGCAAAAAAAAATTTTCTCGATTTTTAAAAAAATTTTACACCAGTCCAACCCCTTAATGTTATATATAGAAATTCTACCTTAACTCACACCGATCATAAGAACGAGATATGATTAATCGATACATCATTCCCCGCAGACCGGCGAAGGATAGTAATTAAAGAATCGGCGATCTTCCCAACGTCTCTCGGGTCAAATTACATACGGACTGAATTGCAATTACAAGGATGTGCTTCTTACGCGATGTTTACGATAAAGCAGTAAGCCTTAAGTCGTAAGAAATTGGCCAATCGTAGTCGATTATTCTCCTCGCATTTAACTATAGTTGATTAATTTTTTACGGCTTAAGGCTTACTGCTCTATTGTAGACACCAATTAATGCGCGCTCGCATCTTTTAGACTCGCCGTTACTTTGTATATCACAAAGTAAGCTTACGACGCGTAGGAGAACTCAGACTTCTAGGAATGAACGGTAGAATCTGAGGAGAACGGAATATAAAACCAGTCGCGATAACCTCTCGGATGCAACTTTAAAACATGCTCATCCACGATTCATTCTTTCTTCTCAATGCCTTTGGCATTATTCTTTTCTAACGAGCGTAATGTTAATCCTGCATGAATCATTTTCGCTAGCAATTAACGATCTTCTTCTGATTTTCATGTAGAATGCTTAAAGAAATATCGTACATCAATCATTGATTGATTGCCACTAAATGACAGATTTTAACGAGAGAAGTTTTACGATCGTGTTTCGTGTAACGTAATATCGGCAATCAATAAAAATTCTCTCAAATAAATGAACGAATAAATGCACGATGAAAATGAATCGAAACGTCGTGTGTGATTTTACGAATTACATGGCCTAAAGGACAATTTGTTCGATAATAGACTTGTCAGCTATCGCGGTAGAATCATATTAATCTCGTTATACATATAGAAACGACACATCTATAGTTTCTTGAATTACCATAGTTATCGCCGAAGAATTAAATTACCTTCAAAAGGTCACTTGTTCACATTTAAATGCAAATGAATAAATATAAAAATTGATCTGACTTTTATGTCTGATTAGTAGCTGATTAGCGATTTATAATGTATAAAGTTAATAGAGAAACTGTTGCACCATTGAATATATAGTTTCACATATTATCTGTAAACATACTAAGATATACATTGTTAATTCCGTTTTCGTGTTACATTACGTACTACATATCTGCATCGTTAATTTGTCACTTGATACAAATGTCACTTGTCATCAAATGTAAAAAAGATACTTTATAAACGTAAGAAAGAGACTTTATTACAAACGTGACATAAAAAGTCTATATTATCGCCATGGAAGCCGGTTTTTTTTTGTATACGCGAATCGTTATGACATATATCGACTTACATATCGGATGAATGCAATCTCTATGCTCTTCAGCATTCAAGTAATAGATGCGTAATTGTAAGAGTACATACGTAAACTGAAGTTTAATATAAGTAAACTGGAGCAGGGTTTTTCTTTTTTCGTTAAACAACGAAATTTTGCTCCATCAGAGTTGATAAGTTGAGTAACGAAATCCAGATCCTATTTGGAATAAATATGCACCTCTGTCAAACTAGCAGGACAAATGAGCAGAAAGGCCTTTTGAACTATTTAGTGTTCATTTTGTGCTAATTTGTGCTACAAAAAATAATTTTGTGTACCATATGTCGTTTAGAAGAAGCGTGTGGCGCTGCCAGCTTAATATCACAAACTAGCAGGATCACAAGGAAAAAAAAAGAAAAATAAAATTAGATTTGAATAATACTGATTTTTTGTGCTAATTTGTGCTATCAACAAGAAATTAATATATTGATCCATTCTTCAAGAGCCAACCTCTAACTGAATTGTACATTATATTAGGTTCAAGAGCGAAGTACCCTTCGCCACGAGCAGAATCAGTCGCTACTTACACAATAGAAGCGCTATAATTAGTGCTGCTAAAATATGAAGTTTCAGATTTTGGGCCCCCGCCGTTCCTTCAGAAATTCAGGCGAAGGATACTTTACTCTTAAAGGGACAAAATCAGAGAGAGTACTATTGAAACTTTTATTTTATTTTTCTTTTTTTTTTCTTGTGGTCCTGCTAGCTTGATGTTAAGCTGGCAGCGCCACACGCTTCTTCTAAACGGCATATATGGTACAAAATTATTTTTTGTCGCACAAATTAACACAAAATGAGCACTGAATAGTTCAAAAAAAGGAAAAAACTTTTTCAATTCTGCTCATTTGGTCCTGCTAGCTTGACAGAGGTTAAATATGCGCATGTCATAATCGTGAAATTTTTTAAGCGAAGAAGTTTTCGTCTGACCTGCTGCTTTGTGCTGCATTATACATGATCTTACAATACGGTTCGCGCTTCGTGATGCTTCGTTGTTTGAAGATTTGTGAAGCTTTACGTAAACATAATGTGGAAGTTCAGTCAATAGCGTGATGGCCAGCTGTTGATCCACACTTTAAATTTTAAATAAGCATTTGAGTTTCTTTTTCATGGATCAATTTGTGGGATCGATATATATGTATAGTGTATTTTACAAACCAAACCTAATTCTTTGCCACGTATGACAATTTGAAATATTAAATTATTTACGAAGAAAATTTAGATATCAATAAGCGTGACAGTGATCTTTTTAAAATATGGATCGATTTCGAGACTGGTATTCATAGTCAATTTTTCTATTTAGGACAGTCTCGAGTACGGTCTTGAGATGTTATAAGTCAATCACAAGCAAACCGATATTCATAGTCGATTCTTAAGCCGATATTCCTAGTCTGCTGTGAATTTCAAGATCATCTCAAGCAATGTCTTAAGATGCTAATATGGCTCTCTGGGATTGGAAACCATGTCGAATCTTGAGCAACATCTGTAGATTCCGCCCTTACATTTAAGATTGTCCCAAGTACAATCTTAAGAAGTTACGAACCAATCAGAGATAGTCGTATCAACAACAATTAAGACGTCATTTAAGACGGTGTTGCAATAAGAACCGACTATGAACTGGCGCCTTAAAGGAACATAGGAAAAAAAAGAATATATTCACCTCCGTTGTCAAGACCGGTGTCGTGCGCTGCTGCGAGGTCGGGTATTGTGAGTATCAGGAGAACAATCCAGAGGAGCCTCCGCCATTCGGTCGATTTGAAATCTCTGTAGAATCTAATCGAGAAAATCCATCGCACTACACTCGAAGCACATTTCGCGGACGATTCGCGGGGCGGAGTTCTATCGCACCTCAAAGTTCTCTCTCGCTTACCAACGGTCGTTTTCGAATCATTCGTTAATAAATCATTTTTCTCACGTTTTCGTCTCGATCGATCAGCCACGTGGCTATCACCTGTCCGTGTCGCGTTCACCGGCTCGTAGCCCGTTTGTCCGCGGAGACGCTCGCAAAGATCGCACGCTGTCGTCGACGCCGATGACGGCGGGAACGATACGCCGTCGTCCTTCCCGAACGCGCCGCAGCTCGATGACGGACAATGGCAGTGGCAGGTGGTAGAATCAACCTCCCAAAAAGAGGATGCGACGACGCTTCGCTCGCCCTCGTCGAACATCGCGTCGCGAAGTCCGCGCGAAGTGTAACACGCGGCCGAGGACTTCATCTTCGCCGGAAGAATGAAACTTCTTTTCCCCGACGGGGAAAAATGGATTCTACGTTCCCTCTCCGCGGGGTTCAGAGTGAGAGGGGTGGAGTGTCACGTTTCCCTCGCATCTCTCTTCGCCGACTTCGATACGACCACCAACCAGCAGCTTCTTCGGCGTCTCTGCCTGTCTTTGCCTTGCGAACGTGTGAGCGAACGGAGGGCTCGAGAGTCAATGCGGCCGCAAGTTCGGCGACGATCGCTCGAAGACGTTGGAGACTTTTCTTTCTTTCTTTCTTCCTTCCTTTCTTTTTTTTCTCTCCCTCCCTCTCTCTCTCTCTCGAGACGTTGTCCGTAATACGTTTGTCGGCTCCGTTTGACCCCTTCGTAACCGCGCGAGAGACTTCGTGGGCGTACCACGAGAGACGAGGAGACCGCACACGCGCACGTATGCGATATATCAACCGGCTATGCTGAAAGATTGGCACCACCAGCAGGTCATCACACCAGACGGCTCCATTAAGTGCGCCGAACGCGCGCACCGATTCGAGATTCGCGAGTTTGATAGGGAATCTTGACACTGATCAGTGCACACTCCTCACCATGCTGATGATCCTGCCTTCTCGGCGATATCTAGACAGTCTGTCGTCCTGGAATGAAAAAGAACGCACCGAGTTACACTTTGTAAATGCCGTTGATGTAATCCGTAGTATATTGTATTCATTTTTACGTGGCGTTAAACGGGTCGCTTGACGTGACATTTCTCAATCGGGTTGTATTAAGTTTATTTTTGAATTTAACACCTACGAGAGAAAGCGCGCCTTAAAGTATTAATTTCCATACTTGTCGAAGGGTAATGCGGGCGTAAAATTACATATGGATGATGATCTTGGGATAATGATCTCTGGAAATTGAAATGACGACGGCTCTTTCGCAAATAACGCTTACGCAGTCATCAATAAATGTAGCAGTTATAGTCATTATTTATAATGTACAGCGATCGCTGGCGCCAAGCGTGTGTCACGTTTATTATGGTCATTATGTCGAAAAGAATGCTTGAATGTATAGATAAATTATCGTAAATGAATATCGTGCGTCCATTCAAACGAACTGTTCGCGCGCGTAATAACGTGATATGAAAAATAAACCTCGTTATGTGAATTGTAGCTAATTATATGACTGGATGATGGCGTAAGTTTCAATCAAGACTGAAAAATAACGTTGTTGCACGTTGCTACTTTGAGGGTATTCGACGAGAGCATAGCTCTCTGTCTTATTTGTCTTACTTAAAATTTATTTATTAATTCATACTAATATACACACACACACACACACACACACACACAGTAACATTTTTGCACGATAACATCTTAACTTACAAATAATCGAGCAAGGAAAGATCGTGTTTCCTGCGCAGTTGTTTATTATAAATTATAAAACTGCATTGAATGTAGTGTCTGTTTTGAAATTTAAACAAGAACTCAGTAGAAGCTCATTTCAAATTATATTACTCCTTTTCTTTGCGCAAGAAGTTTCTTTGTGGTAACGATACGCGAGGAAAAACTTACCCAGATGGTATCTCCAACGAAAATTGAATTTAGCTGACGACTGAATAAATATGTTCGGTAAATTGTGCGTAGTTTCAATCGGTGGATTTGCCTTCAATGTTTCAACAAGCGCGAGAAAGGCGCTTTGTTGAACAATGAACATTTAGCCCGGAGGGAGGAGGGGGGAGGGAGG
>NW_017304990.1:270007-275314 GCF_001594115.1 Trachymyrmex septentrionalis
AATATTCTCTCGCCATGTTTTTTGCTACAATTTTTGGACGGATAAATTGCACGGAAAACAGATCATTTATATAGCGTTGTGGAATATCAATTGTGCATAAACAGTTTATGTATGCTAATTTCGTATGGCTGTCGCGAGTATCACATGCACTCAGTTTTATGCGCATTTTTATGAACCGCCGACACTCTATACATTTTTATAACTCTTATCCCGCGTAGCGGGGTCATGACACTTCGTGACAATATCTGCGGAACATATTTATAGCGACGCGGTGGTGTAGCGCGTGCGATAATGCCTGTGCGATTTACAAATTATCGAATAAGCTGGGGTGCTCGAATCGACGATGCAACCGCTGCTTGCCATAGCAACACCCGTATCGTCGCCGTATTAAACCGTCCGGGCACAAAGTAGACTCAGCGAATACCGAGACCTTGCCTCTCGTCTCAACGAGAAAAATAGCAGCACAGTCCCGCCCCCCCCCCTCCCGTTACTAAAACTCTTCACAGGAAAGTAAACCCTAAGCTCTAAGAGCCGCGCGACCAACCACAGTTGTGTGCCTAGATGCAATATTCGCGTTGTTTACGATGCCGACACAACCAATGTGCCAAACGCTGTTTTCCATTACATATGTAAAGAAAGCAGAAAGCATACATACAGTTACAAGAGGGTACTTACAAAGTAAAAGAGGAGAAAAGCAGAAATATACATACTGATCCGTTGGAGATAATGATGCTACTTTTTGCAAAATTGTTGTAATTAAATGTCACCGCAATTTCTAAATGCATTATATGAAAACATCAACAGATAGAGAAGGACTCTTCATACACAAAATAAATAACGATAAATAAAGGGCGAAGTGAGAGTCAAACACACTTTTTAAATTGTCACACAATTAAAAAGAATAAATTGCAAATAAAGAAAATTGACAAAAAAAAAAAACTCTGTTTAAATTCAAATAATTAACAAGTTTCGGCAGCCGGATTGAGTCCTCTTCAGACATTAACTTATCACAAAAATCGCTGTGCAAAATTAATTATCGAAAATGACCGCATATTCATTATAATAACAGCTCGGGTGAGTCTTGATGTAGAACTCGACATTATTCACATACGATTGAACAGTCAAATGTGTTTCATGTCTCTTGGAAAAAGTTCCAAAATTATGTGTAAATTATTACAAACGAAGTGTGTAATTTAAACTGAGTTTTTTTTTATTATATATTTTTTTTCAATTTTACTCTTCTTTATTTGTAATTTATTCCCTTAATTGTGTGAATGTTAAAAAAATGTGTTTGACTCTTACCTTTATTTATTGTTATTTATTATTGTATGTAAAAAAAAATTTATGATACAAGATAAATTGAAAATACTTCGTTCCCCGTCGCGGTATCTTCTTTGAATTAAAATTAATCATTTGTAATTTATCTGTTCTATAACGCATCTGTTTTAACATATCTGTGTGTGATATTTTGTGTTATTTAATTATAATACTTAATACTACCCCTGAAATGATGATCATGCCGAGTGGGCAAATGATGGATTTTTCAACTCGAAGAAGAATGAGAATCGTAATTCGCCGTATCGATGGGAGTCAGACTATCCGCGAGATCCCACGGACAGTTATGTTAAGTGGCTGCAAAACAAAAAATTTGAAGCGTCTGATCGCGATAATGAATATTGTCTTGCTTATCGTGACTCTCGGGTTAAGTAACATAATTTGATTAAGCATAGATTTCTCTTAATAATAAACGGCAATTGATTTATTGCGTGTATAAAGAGGGTCACTCACGCTGTCACCCGTAACGAGATGTGTACGCTATGGCACGCGGGATCGAGAGATTCGATTGTACCTCTACGATCGCGACCTGCTGCAAATGGCTACTCGCAAACATTTCCAATTTGTCATTCGTTGAATTTGTTTTCGATCCAATCGTCTTCTATATATGCCTCACCACTTTGCGCATACTGCGCGAGAAGAAATTAGCATTTGCATCTGTGCAGATTTGCATTGACGTATTTTCTACAGCGCAAAAAAATTTATTATACACGCACAGAAATATTTATATCCTATGTAAATTCGATCTCGCTGGTTAAACACGCTGAATCACTTCTTTATTTCTGTCACTAATCAACATCATACAGACTAACGGATCTTTCATTTCCGAGAATTTTAATCATCCGTGCATAATCATACAGCGAACGATTCGATAGATATTATCTTGTACAATCTCTCGGTATGATTGTTAATTTCGGGTACAATATTGTAAAGAAATTCTAGGGATAAAGTGACGCTCTCAATTATGAGTGAAATCTTATTATTGCTTGTACAAGCCTTATAATAATATATAAATATATATATTATATCTACAAATTAGTTAATTAGTTAGTTAATTATTTATTACATAAATGTATCATCTACGAGTTTAGAAATGTATATGTGTATACACATTTGTAAGAATTGTAGATAATGAATTTTTATAAAAATCACTCTAATCTCGAACAGCCCACAATTGGAGGACCGTCACTTTATAGAATTGGCGAATTCTAAGATTGCAGCAATAAGCGATAACTTGAAAAAAATATCATATTACAAGGCAAGATTTGCTGATGTAACAAAATACAAGACACTTTGCGCAGGTGTAGTTGTGTAGAAAATAGTCACGCAATGTGCGTAGGTCCACCACCTACGCACCGTCTTATTCATAGTATTTTATTTGTATAGTAGGCGAAGACAAACACGACTCGAAAATTCGCGCGACACGCTTGTCATCGTCGACGAGCCACGACTAATTTCACGCGATACGTTTAAAAATGTCTAGTATAATTTTAAAATACCAAAGACTCGATTGTTTGATAAAGCGTATAATTACTGTACAATTACTTATGACCTCCAAATCGCGATTTTATCTTCGATCTCTGTAATTTTTACAAACGCATTAACTCGTCGCCAAGAGTCACTATCGTGCCTCTCTGATCTTTGGAGCGTCTCTTTCTTCAACGATATGTAAACGATTGAGAAAAACAGTCTGGTCATAATCGCGAATCCGCGAATTGCAATCGTTTCTTCACTATTCGTTTATTCGTATGACACAAATCAATACCGAATCGGAGAATCTCTCTCTTGCCGAGAAATAGCTAGCTATATAAATCGCCGAAACGGTAAGCGAGATAATCCGGTCGGAAGCTGATGGGGAGGTTCGAAATAATCGAGTTCCGGACAGAGCGCGAAAATCCTTTTTGCACGGTGATCGACTATCGCATCAAAACACGGGGGCGTTACTCAGGGGCATCTACAACTGTACGCGCGTCTCGTACGTGTATATGTACGTGTATAATGCATCACGCATCGCCGGCGCGGCGCGTCGGCGGCACGCGAGTATATATCGCGTGCGTAATGCGTGTAAATGCAGCGGACCGGCTCGAGCGGACGAGAGACAAGGATGCATCGGGAGTACCGTGGTAGTGGGAAACACCGGGGGCGACCGGCGACGTGAAACTCGAAGAGAGGGCACCGTCGAAGACGAGGACGAGGGCGCGGGCGAGGGCGAGGGCGAGGGCAGGGGAGGGGAGTGTTTCATTCACCACCGTCGCCGCTGCCACTCGCCACACCGCGCGTCCGAGTCGCCGTCCGCGTTCTACTACGAGGTATTTGTGCTGTCGCATTTGCAGGTTCGCCGACACCCACCCCCAACGATCCATCGACCGCTAGAGCTCCGTTCTTTGCCAAGCAAGCGTTGCGCCGTAATCCGTTTAGTTGTCAATTGAACGAGGTGTAACGTGCAACCGAGGGAAGGACGGCCAGCACGCTCGTCGGCACTTGCAGTGCCGACAATCGCGAATTAGTCTACCTAATTGTCAGAGAGGCTCAATTTGTCTCTCGAGCTCCGATCGATCTTTGTGGGGTTTTTCTTTTTTCCCGTTCGCTTTCGCAGGTTATTTGCTATTTTTTTTTTTCCCTATTTTTCCTCCGTTACGCAAACGCTACGCGAAGCGTTTTAGAATGCATAAGCTTGTAATATAGATTTTTTTTTTTTTGTTATGTTGCAACATGGTGCAATGCTGGCGCAACGATAGCGGCACACGATCGATCGATGCACCGGGGGAAAAATGTATGCAGTTAATTGGATGCAGTTATAATATCGAGTACGTTGCGCGTTTTGCAAGTAGATAACGTTTAAAGAACGCAGATACGATAAATGATATCCTATCTAAACGATATTCTATCGGGAAATCGAATTAAACGTTGTCGCGAACTAATATAAGGAGACAAAAACTGCACAGTCAAGGACTGTGTTTAAAAGAACGATTTAAAAGAACACCGATACGATAAATGATATCCTATCTAAACGATACGAGTATATCCACCGGGAAATTAAATTAATCGCCGTCTATTTGAGCCTTTGATCCAAAGTGTAATTAATTTTTTCACAAATATTTCATTCGAAAGCTTTTCTTCGATGTTTCGTGACTCTGTCTGTATATTAATGTAAGGATGTTTTTTTTTTTCCCCGTGAATTTTGTATTCGTTGGAGCCCTCACATATCAACCCAAACCAATACGATCGTACAGTTAATTTGAACAGTGCGCTGCAACAAAGCTTAAAGCATCGTCGCGGACTGGTAGGAGAGGATGAAACTACGTAAGACGGTGAACACGATTTAAAGAACGATACGATAAACGATATCCTATCTAAACGATATTCTATCGAGAAATTGAATTAAATGTTTCCTTTCCGTGAAACTAATAAGACAACAAAGCCTACACTGTCAAGGGCGGCGAGCGATAGCTCACGTTGCCCCTTGTGCTCTTTTAAAAGCGCGTTTCATAACGCGCCAAGTCGCTTATCTTTCTTCCTCGTTAAGCGATGCTTTCGTTCTCTCATCGTTTCTTCACCGAACGTCGGCGCTGATGTTTTTGTCTCTTCATCGGTCCCTTCCACGAGGACAAGCTGAATGGAAGGAGATGGTCGATCGACTCCCCGTTCCTTCCCCGCTGCACGACACGCTTCGCAGACTTTCTACGTGTTCGTCGTGCTATCTTCGACCAATCCGAAGACGAGAAGCGGCATACGCTCGCTCGAACTTACGTTGTAGTACGACCGCAATGCTCGAATTTGCGGTTTCATTCTTACCGTTTATTCGCACATTTCTGCCCGATGCCGCCGTTGCCAGCCCACCGTCATTATTATCGCTGGAATATCGTCACGTTTCACGAGAAAAATCGACGCGACTAATAATAACTTCTCCAACTCCTTTCTCCGATCCTACTGGTATTATAATAAATAAAAAAAAAAAAAAAAAAAAAAAAA
>NW_017304990.1:275420-278273 GCF_001594115.1 Trachymyrmex septentrionalis
GGGGAGGGGGGAGGGGGAGATATCGTCATCTAATATCACTGAAGAATGTATTATCTGCTGCTTGTCATGTCACGACGCTGTGTCATCAAACGGTACGACGATCAGCGTTAGCCTTTCTAAACGGTGAATCGAACGCGTCGAGATAACAAATTAATATCATTAATATTATCGCACTTATTATTTTCACACCACGTTGCGATTATTTATCTTATTCGAACTTAGGAATTTTTCTAAAAAAATAGTAAAACAGACGGTTTCATATCAATGCCAATTAGCTTCGACAAATTATACGCGAGCGTAATCGATTATTTTACAACTGCATAATTTGTAGGAAAACGATAAGCTAGTGGAATCGAAATGAATCTTTACGTTTCTAAGAAAGATTACAGCAAGCAGAATAACTATGCAGAATATCTTTCGTGCGCCAAACGTTATCGCGCGATGTTCGAAACGTGACGCTTCCTTTGCGGTCCGAAGGTCGTCGTGTGTGGATCAGAAGTATTTTTCTTAAGACCGATTACGATTATACTTACGCGCCGTAACGTTCAATGAAACAATTTGAAAATAAAAGAAAGAAAACACGTTTCGGCAAACATCGGAGGCAGCGTGTAACGAAATCCTAATCTATATAGTATCGCGGTCGATAAAAACCGGCGCAATGAGATAGAACGTTCTCATTTTCAAAAAAAACGATAAACACACGACTACCGCTTTATCGCTGTGCAAACAAAATTACGCGCCTCACGTATGTGCCAAAAGAGAGCGTGACGATTTTCTACTCAATTTTCATGATTTTTCGATACTTCCGAAGGAAATCCCACTGGAAATGTTTCTCACAATTCTAATCCGACGACTATTAAATCATTCATCATATACAGTCCGTTTCCGAGGGATCATTAGCGTCGATTCATTCGGTATTCATGAGAATTATAAAATCAGATTATATAATTATTAGATTACGATATGATAAATACACTACACGCGATCGATATACCATCCACTTTTTTCTTCAGTATCCGCAGTGCTACAATTAGATTTAAACGCGATGATTAGCGTAATAACGTAACATTTTTTTTTTATACATTTTTTTTTCCTGCATTTTTTACAATCGACTCAATTATTACATCAATTCGTGAGTTTTACGAAACGTAATATAACTCCCTCGGAGTTTTCAACAAAATTACGTGCTCGCAAAAATATCACACGGCGCAACAGATTATCGGAAGTCTGTTCGTATTAAACATTTCGCAATTGCAACATTTTTGCACATTTATTTATTATTTACATAAACAGCGTGAAACAAGCTGTACGTAACATTCCGAACGTACGTGTATCTCCAACAGTTTCAAATGAAAATGATAATGCGTTCCAGAGCGCGCCAGAGAATACAACGTCATCGGCTAATTTTGACTTCCCATCTTGTAACGGCGACACGATTACGAAGTAACATCGACGCAATTACGTCAGTCGCGTCGAGTATCGAGATGTCTACGCGATAAGAGAACCGACAGAGTTCTTGGTAGGAACTCGAATGAATTCGCACCCGAGACGATTGAGAATCGTTGCTATCCGAGGGTAATTGACTGAGCCAGGGCGTGGGTGGATTGGCGAGAGAGAAGAAAGTAGCGGGAAGGCAAGAGGAAGTGATATTACGCCGCAGTATAAGGGGGTTGGATATGTCTGGACGCGATCGATGCGAGCCAAAACATTGCCACATGCCTAAGCCGCGCACGAAATCCGCCGTATAATATTCCTCCCGCTGTTTGATTCTAATAATACGATGTCGCATATATTTCACGATAATAAAGCCATAGCGGATGACGAGAGAGTCTACGTCTTAGAAATGCGATTGATCGATCTCCGCCCGTCCGTGCTTCGTCGTACGTCGCCTTATACGTTATCGGCCTTCGAGTATACGGCGAGTGTGACGTGCCGCGATGCATATAAAACAGGGAATAAACAGTGAAACAATGCCAAAATTTCCTCACGAGTTCGAGGTGCTTAGGTGCTTGAGAAATCACATTACGTTATTACGACTTTAATAACGGGCGTGCCGAGTCATTTGACGTCGGGTCAGATAACTTTTTGGCTGCCGGATCGCATCGCGCAATTTTTGTATGTAAATACTATACAACAATTTAGAATTATCGTATAATAATGATGAATTTAAGTAATAAAATAATTCGAAAATATAAAGATGGAATAACTAAAAGTTATTGCATTCCTCTTTGAATACCCTTCTCACGGTGTTGATCTAGTAAAGCGACACACACACACACATACACATATATATGTGTATATATATATATACGCTGTCGATATATTAAGACGTCCGATAAAAAAATACGAAACAAATTGAAATCTCGTATACGAGATAACTCGGTAGGGTAATGGATGAACACTCGCATAATATTTCACATAACATCCGCGATATTGCGCCGCGCAATTGATTCGCCCGGCTCATGGAAAGCCGTTAGAAAGCGGATATAATATGCATTGGAATGCGCGAGGTAATGCTTAATAACGACCATGCCGAGACTGTCCGATGACTACTAGTGAAGACTACTACCGGTCATGCCGCGTGCTCGTGCTCGGAACAGAAAGTCATTTTCTTCGCGCAAAATCCGCGAATTATTGAAGGGGGAAAAATATTTGATGGAACCGATTGGAATTCTTGTTGAAAGTCAACGAATCAGAACTTCCCGATTAAATCTATTAAAACTCTAGTTGATATAATTGGAATTCTGATTGATATATAATTAGAAGTCTTTTAGTCCATTTTCCAAGCAGATATATTTTTCTTCTCGGTATGAAATTCTTGATAAGTACCGGGGAGGGGGGGGGGGGGGGGGG
>NW_017304990.1:278301-279274 GCF_001594115.1 Trachymyrmex septentrionalis
CGCGTCAGGACCGAACGAATTTCAATATGGAAAATACGCTCGAGAACGGGAAAAGAATCTGTATTTCCCCGTGGTATATCGACAGGCTTTTCGTCTATCTAGTATCTACATCCTTGTTCAAATTTATCTCCGGAAAACTCGGACAATGCAATGGATTTTCGAGTTTCCGTCACAATACGGCGTGTCTATTCTAACCGCAGCCGCTCAAGGTTCCGATCATCTACTTCGACGCACAGAGAGAAAGAGAGAGAGAGAGAGAGAGAGAGGGAGAGAGAGAGTTCTATAAGGAAACCTATAGACATCGTAGGCGACGATGCACGTGCGCGAAACAAACGTGTGGGACGACTGTGCTACGATAACTGGAATCTCTGCCCGATGAAGAGAGCCCGTTTTACTCACGCGAGAATGCGTCGAGAGTCACACAATGACCAATTCTTAACGCGCAGCCGCGATACGCTCGACACAGTCTCATGTACCAGTGGAAACAATATTTTTTTTTTTTCGGAGATTACTAAAATCGCGAAATTTTACGATTCGATAATTTCGCATCGCGCACCGATGAGCGCTATTGATATCGTATTATTGATTGCTGCTCGGCATGAAGTCGTTTTAATTATTGCTAATTCGATATCGAAGGTCCGTCAGTCGTTCGTCCGTTTGCTCGATACGCTCCATTTCAGATGAAATCTCGTGGAAGTCAATGTCCAGCCTGCGTGAAGAGACTTCCCTCCTCTGCAAAGTGCGACGTGCGAATTCCATCCTCACTCGGCTGCATTATCGCGACGCGATATAAAACGTTGGTCATCGCAGGATTCATTACGTATCGAGCGACGAGCATAAGCTGTGGCGAAGAGAGAGGAGAGGAGAGGAGAGGAGAGGAGAGAGGGGAGAGGAGAGGAAAGGAGAGGAGAGGAGAGAGGGGAGGGGAGAGGAGAGGAGAGAGGGAGGGAGAGAGACAAAAGCGCGCGTCCGC
>NW_017304990.1:279374-280016 GCF_001594115.1 Trachymyrmex septentrionalis
AAGGAGAGGAAAGGAGAGGAGAGGAGAGAGGGGAGAGGAGAGGAGAGGAGAGAGGGAGGGAGAGAGACAAAAGCGCGCGTCCGCGAGTCGTCGCATCTTATCTAATACCTACATCGAGCGACGAGATATCGGATGTCACGTTGTTCGAGCGTTTGAGGTACGCAGCGAAGGGTCGCTGTCCCCGTCGTCGCTGCCAAAGTGGCCACTGGCCGCGAGCACGGCGACGGCAGCCTCGTGTCGGCTGGACGTTAACCGTGCGTCGATGCGACGCGTGGTACATAATGCACGCCCGCGCCCGCGGTGTGTAGTACGTCGTCGCCGTCGCCGTCGCCGTCGTCGTCCACGCACGTCGTCGTCTCGCACCTCATCGTCGTACCTCGTCGTGCACGTACACGCGCGCACACATATAGTATGCAGAGACGTTGCCGTTAATAGGCGACGTTAATCGAGCGAGCGCGGAGATCTACGATTATACGATAACAAGGACAGCGTGCGCCGCCGCCTTTTTCGCGAAGCGAACTAACCACCGCCGCGCGCCGCCGCCGCTGCCGCCGCCGCGCCGGCCACGGCGTCATCGGGGGTCGAATGCGGAGGGGTAAGAAAGTGCGCAGTAAGGAAAGGACGGACGGGACCCCGCCCGCC
>NW_017304990.1:281385-283780 GCF_001594115.1 Trachymyrmex septentrionalis
TGCTATATTGTTTTCTTTATGTATCGATAGAATAAAATATATTAATTTTTAAATATATTTCTCATATTAATATAAAAAAAATGATGAAAAAACCTCTTGAGTTAATGGTTTTAACCTTCAACTTAAGTAAGTAGGCAGGGTATACTCGGAATATCTCTCAAATTCCATCTCTCTTCTTAGTTATATATTTTAATAGTATATGTATATATATATGTTATATATAGAGTTGAATTTACATTATTTACATTCTTACGCTAAAGGACCGTAAAAATAATGAATTTTAAGACTCTCCCCTCGGCAATACACTTTTTATTTTCCTATCTTAGAACAAAGTTTTTACGATAATTACAGCGCGGGCTATTGCGATCACTTACCTACTTAAAAGTTAACTAAATAATTTATCGCAAGTATAATGAGTTGTAATCATTAAGTCGACAATTATGTTAGATCTCGGTCTCGATATAGTGTGGCGAGATACGCGAGTGGTTTTAGGTCCGTGCAGCGCGTTCCTAAGGTGCGCACATGCGGCTCAAATGAAATATAGTTCCTGGAAAGTACGTGCAGCAAACACGCATACCTACGTACGTTCGCGACGCATACATACGTACAAACAGGCACGTAGGGTATACGTGGTCGGTAACACGTGTAGATACGTAAATCGCGTTCACAGCGCTATGGTAGTTTGCGCGTTTAACGACGGATTCGATGGAAGGTTGGCGTCGCCGTTTGCCTCTCGTCTCGTTGTTACAGCGCTATAAAGTTTTGAAAAAAAAAAAAAAAAAAAAAAAAAAATTAAAAAAAATCCTGAAGAGCCTCCCACCCATCGCGCTGTACTCTCTCGAGACACCCAGTGTACGCCTTTGCGCGGAATGCGGTTTACGTTCCAGCATCTATGTAGGTAAAACAAGCACGACGATCGAGATGCGAGGCGCGGTCACGAATTTAATAGTCGTTCTTGCATGGAAACGCTGATTTAGCACCGGCCGAATCAGTGATTCGGCAACACACCTTCGCTCGCGTAAAAACGTATTTCGGCGAGAGTACGGTCCGCCGATGTCTCGGCGAACGCGCGTTATCCAGGATCCTTCGATAAACATGAACCGGGTTAATTGTATTCAGACCGATGGAGTTAATGCAGATTAGCTTAGGCGATAAAAACGAAAAATAGACGTCACGGGAAAGACACGTTGCTGCCCGAAAATGAAACTGTCGATTCGGAAACGTCGCAATTTCTTTCCCGCAAATGGAAGAGAAGCGCGAAAGAGAAATTTCCCTTTTCACTTTTTACTACTCTTCTTCCTTTGCGTTCCCCTAATTTAAACACCTTCGAACATTACGTTATATTACACCCGTTTAACCAATGTGGGTTAACTTCAATCTCGGTTCAACTTACTCTTCACCTTTTCCCGAGTTCTAAGAATAAGAAAAGGATGAAGAGTAAGTCGAATCGAGATTAAAGTTGATCTACATTGGTAGAAACGAAGCGTCAGCCTAATTCTCTCTTTTCTTTGAACGGAGAACGCAATCCAGTTACTGTCCTTAATTTCGAAGCACAGATTTTTTTTTCTTTTCTTTTTTTTTTTACGAGCACCAACCTTGTCTCAACCGCGCGATAATACGTGCTCGAATAACACTAATTACGATCGCAAATTGCTTTGCGGCCGCGCGCGATTATTGCGAAAACAATGCTCGCCCGCTCGTGCAATCTGTTCGAACGAAATCGCCATAGGTGGTACAATTGACAAGTAATACGAGCCAATTAACGAATTAGCGAGCGAATTAAGATCCGATCTCTAAATAATCTGTTCCCGCTCGACCGCTCGTACGCTACTCCACAGATCCACGGGGGGATTATTAGATTTTCCGTGCCGCGCGAGTACGCGCGCGCTCGAGTAGAAAGTCGAAATCCCGTAAAAGCGGACAAGGACACGCGCGATATGTAGTTTACGATCAGAAAAACAGCTACCTCAGCCGCCAGAAAGAAGCGTGACGAGTCGCGGCGGCGATGATGACGCGACGGTTTTACGTTCTACGGAAAATATGTAAGGTACGGCGACGGAGAGCGTAAAAGCTGGGACGCGCGCGCGCGCGCGCGCGGCTGCATCTAACGAGACGCGTGTCTTCGCTTTGCCGGCGCGAGAAACGCACCGTTGGCGCCATGGAAAATGGTGCGATCGCAGTTAGCATCGACCGACTCGCAACGACGGTGTGTCTTGAGCAATCGTCGATAGAGAGAGACACGTTTCCCCGAGGGAAATGAGCTATTGAAATTATTCGCGTCGCGGACCGTCGATCGGTGAATCGATCTGCCCGCTTCATCGATCGATTTTCATATTCAACACCGACCCTCAGATTTTCATCGGTCGGGCACACAATTTTTTTTTTTTTTTTTCAA
>NW_017304990.1:283880-292052 GCF_001594115.1 Trachymyrmex septentrionalis
CCCTTAGTCAGTACGTGTAACAATGCCGGCCAATCGTTCTATTGGGTGCACGTGCCCTTGGTACGCGTTAATAGCGCAACAGCGGTGACATTCCGTGCCATCCGTTGGCGCAGTACTTTTGCACGGGGAACGAACGAGCTATCCAATTACGATATGACGACGCGAGCGGGCAGTCCAGAAACGTCATCGTCATTTCTACAAAACGGTGGCGCAGCAAACCCGCCGCCGCGGGAATATAACGGGGAAAACGAACGTTTTTTTTCAACGTTCGACATCGATGCGGAACAACGGTGGCGCCTACGGGCGTTCACTTTTTGGGCCAGAATCAAACGTGTCTGACGATTTCGGGGAGGGAGGGGGGCGGGGGAAGGAGAAAGGGGAGGGAAAAAAGAAAAATCATCGACATCGTTCCGTGATTTGTGACGATGCCCGGGAGATAAAACGAACCGCCAGCGCCCGTAGGAATAATAAAATACGAGCGGGAAAGAGAGGAAGAGAGGTGAGGGTTAAGCATTGCGCGGCTCGACGTTATTACCTGTCGTTAATGTCAGCCGTCAAATAATCCAATATCATTTTTACGAATATTTTCAAGGCTAAACGTCTCTCGCAGACACTTTACTTCTTTCGCGTTAGTTAAGGTACACCGAGGCAACAACTTCTCCCGATGTCCGTGATGTCGTAAATGTCGCCGTTATTCATACGGGTTTCACGTTATTTTCCGTACGGTCAGCCTAATAAGAGGTTTAACAATGCGATATCGAGCGTGCGAAATAATTCCGCCGTGGGGGGGAAGGGGAAGGGAGGGGAGGGGGGGAGGGGAATTGATCTCAATTCCGAATGCGATCCTATCGATTCCGGCGTCATCCAAAGATCATCACGCACGCGCCGTTGGCTGCGTTCAGCAGAAAAAGTAGCATTACAACTTGCCCTAAGATATCCTTTCGTACGGTTCTTCCATACGATTGTTCATTTGAATCCGAGCGAGGAATCAAGAACCAAATGATATTAAACAATCTCACTTGATCCGCCTTGACAATTCGTCAAATAATTCTTGCTCTTAGTTCCCCGCTGGATTTTCGAATGCTGGAATTTTGAATAAATGGAGAAAAATTTAAATAGCATAAACAGACCTCAGCAGGTTGCGAGGCTGTTTTTTTTTTTTTTCTACCGAGGCACAACCAGTTCACCTTTTTCTCTCTCGTTTTCTTGACTCTTTGAGAAATAATTCGCGCGTACAAACGAATATCTCTCTTTTTATGGATGCGACTTTTCTTACAAATAAGGCACGCGAGTTGCGTATAACTCATCCGATGTCTAGTAAAGAATATTGGATACGTCGTTGCTATCAATCGGACGTTTCTTCTTATCAGAAATTAACCACGGAGAACGTACTCGATCGATACCCCTCTAGCACTGTTCGCCAGCTGGCAAATAATTCGCAGGAAGGAAGGAACGGCCTCCATTTTCGGCGCCGCGATTACGAAGAGAAAAGGGATTCCGGCTAACAAGACACGTATTCCTCGTCGACTTCGAAAAATGGAACGTCGCGAGGATTAAATCGCCGCCCGCGTGGCTTCGAACGAGAGAACATAAGCGATATCTATATCCAGTGCCAAAACAATACGCCGTCGGGCAATCCGGGCGTAGGGGGCCTGGATGTCGATTCTCCAGAAGATCGAATCCGAGAGAATGGAAAGGCGGAAGGCAATCTTGTTGTTTATATTCTACGGCGGGCGCCTCTCAAGAGCGGACGCTCGAAAAAGCGTCGAATGATATATGCGGGCGAATACGGCGGAATCGCAATAACACGGTCGCAATACCTTCCGGGCGTACGATATATATTTGTGATAATCATGCGTGCACGCGGAGTGCGTCGGTCCGCGAGGTAGAGGTTGGTGGAAGCACAAGCCTGTAAGCCACAAAGGTGCTGCGCTCGCGAAAGAGGGTTTTTGACGGGAACTGAAATCGGGGCCGAGGCGAGGCGAGCCGAGACGAGCCGAGCCGAATTCACGGTCCTCTCCCCGAACTCGGGACGACCGTCGTCGCGACGTTCGCTCTCTTGCGACGCGACGGCGCGGCGCGGCGTGGCGCGGCGTGGCGCGGCGGCGAACGAGGTTAGCCGAACAGCCGCGAGGTCAGTGACTAAAGAGAGAAATATCGCGGGACGCGGTACAACCGTCGCCACGCTGCTTTCCTGCCCATCGACGTGTGCCAGGACCGAAGGAAACGACACACCGAGGCACGTTTATCTCGCCGAGAGATTCGCATAAACGACGATCGAGGCGGTCCGCCCTCTGCTCCCCTCCCCCCCCCTCGCCCTGTTCCTCGGGGGGAGGGGGGAGAAAAAAAAACGAAAAAAAAATAATCGTCATCGTCTCCTACGTGGAACCCAGTCGGCCGTCTCGTTTCCTCTCTCTCTCTCTCTCTCTCGGCGCTCCGGTCCCTCCACTACTCGTCCCTCTCGTAAGCAAAACGAGCAATTTTCACGGCGGTCTCGCGGAGGCCATTGATACTCTCGTGTGTCGCCGCGCCGTGAAAAAGCATGCGACGAAAAAGCGCTGCGTGCCTCGTGAAAAAAAAGGACTCTCGTCGCACCGTCGAGCTTTACGATTACCTTACGACGTGAGGAACAACGCCCAAGGGCGACGCGCGTTGCTCCGAAAAAAAAATTTCGCGTGTTATTCGCGCGCACTTCTCCCTCCCCGCCCTCTCCCCTCCCCTCGCGTCTCTTTCCTTGCCCTTCCCCCCATCCCCCCCCACTCTCCCGCTGCCACCGATCGAGTTCCTTCTCTATTGAGGACGGAGCGAGGAAAGGAATGCGATTCGGAGCAGGTAGATAAATAGGTAGATAAACGGAGGGAGACAGGGGGGAAAGAAACATTTCGATAAAAGCTGAAAACCGGGGAAAAACAAGTCCATCGGACGTTCCGTGGGTAATTAATTCGAAGAGAGACTGCAACGCTTGTGCAACGGTATTCCACGGTATTTGATCGAATTACACCGCAAGTACGTCACACAGAAAAGCGAGACACACGAGCCGCACGGTGGTTCGCGCGCGTGCGGCGGCGGCGGCGGCGGCGGCGAAAAAGCGAAAACGACGCGAAGGAGAGAATCGAAAGGAGGAGAGGACTCACCGAGGCACGGCGTCTAGTCGGAAGGCGTCCCAAAATCGCGCAGCGTGGTGTCATAACTCGGCGACGACGGCGACTCGCCGACGGCTTCCTTCCGTCGAAGCGCGGTCGAAGATCGTCAGATCGCCTCCTCCGTTGGAGATCCCAGGAGAGCCCAGGGGACCGGTGGCGAGCACACAGTGGCGGTAACTTTTCTTCGCGTACACCAACACCATTCACACCCGCGAACGCATAACACGCGAAAGCGCGCGAGATAGAAAGAGAAAGAGAAAGAGAAAGAGAGAGAGAGATGGAGACGAATCGGCTCTCGCCGCGGCTGTCCGAGTTTTGTTTATCCCTCGGCCGCGTCGAGCGTCGAGCGTTCCCAGGCGTTCTCCCGTAGACAGAACGGCGAGATCTTTGAAAGAGGTCGAGGGACGACGCGACGCGTCGCGTCGTTAAATAAATATCGCGCGGCGGCTGCTCGGTCAGGGCGCAAGATTCCCCGCGCGACTCGCACACAACTTGTTTACTAGAACGCGCACCGCGCCATGCCCCGCTAAACGTGCGTCCGTCACCGCCCGCCTCTCGCCCACCGAACAAAATAAGCGGCTGCGCAATGGCTCGGCTCGCCGCTGCTCGCCCGTGTCTGCGGCTCTCTCCCTCCTTCTTCCCGACTCCCGTCTCTCCCGACTCCCGAGTGCGCTTTCTACGCGCGATAAAGGGAATATCTGCCTTGACGTACTACGACGCAACCGCGACGAGCCAGCGCTCGTAACATGCGAACAGACGGGTCATCGTACTCTCGCGCCACCGCTGCTCCTCCGAGCGACGCAGCGACGCTATCCACCAATCCGACTATCCACCAATCCACCTTCCGTCGGGGACGGTTATAACGGCCGCACCGCGTTCACCACGAACCGCCAACGTCGTGACATCTGAATTAAAGCTCTGGACTTTAACACCTGCGCGGATGATAAACCGGCAACGGATGATAAATCCTGCGCGAATGATAAAACACCCTAGTGAGAGTGAAACGTGCGTCTACTACTGCCTATGATGAAAAATCTTGGACTTATTATTTCATATATTAACGTAACATGAGCGGTGCTTATATTATTATATTTCGTTAAAATTAATGAAATGTTAATTTTTCGTTTATATAAAAATTTTTCCCTATGGCTCTATTGATTAATCGTCGATTAAGTTGTTCAAAATTTCGTCCAAGTCGCTTTGAATTTATATAGATAATACTCTTACGTTATTTATAAGCAATGTTGGGTAGTACCTCTAGATACATGTATCTACATACATGTATCTTTAGATGATATAGAGATACATTTTGTGTACAGGGTCGATTTGAATTTCGCGCTATTTTTAAAATTTTGGGGAAAGATTGGTGGTCTGTCAAAAAAGCCGAGGCGGCCATTTGGAAGATATCATATTCCATTATTAACTCCCAAGTTTGTACTTTTAAAAAAAAATTATCAAGATTACTTCAACCGTTTGAGCTTTATTCAAAAAGTAGATCGATCGGTAATGAACACCCTGTATCTAATCTGTTCTGAGATACATTCAAATTCAAGAGTATTTGTGTTTGTATCTAGATAAAAAAAAATGCAGCATACTGAACTGATTTTCAGATATATATTTTTCAGATACATTTCCTCAGCATAGTCAATTTTATTTTATACGTGACTGGCCTAGTTTCCACCGAGGATTAAACCGGATCAGAATGTAAGAAGCAACCAACTGCAGTCGATTTCCCTGTTATAGTCGAACGAACAGGGGTAATGCTCGACTGTAGTTGGTTGCTTCTTACATTTTGATTCGGTTTAAACCCTCGATGGAAACTAGGCCATTGTCGATTGATTCCATTCCCCAGAAAAAAAAGCAGCTTTGCTGAATGTTGCGAATATCTGCAACATGATTGGTCTTTCCTTTAGTTCCTCACAGGATCTAAATGCAAATTAGTCATATTAAGAAAAAAATTTTTTGAATTTTACAATTACACAGCTGCTTTTTCTGCTGAATGCAGCCAGTGATCTTAGATTGTAAAATTTCTAACGCATGTACAGTTAAGCTGAAAACACAATGCTCGAAGCATTTTTAATTTGTAAAACTATGATGAATAATATCGTCTTATAATTCTTATCCTAAATCCGTTTTATGATAATTATAAGTTTTTCCAATTATCTATATAAATGTAACGAGTGCGAGCGTGACGTAGCACGAGACTGCTGTGCCAAAAATTCCAGGTTCGATCTCAGGCAGATCCGAAAAATTTTTCGAACGCTCGTAACTTCTCTCAGCAGGTAATAGCAAACCACCGGAGAGTATCTTAGCTGAGAGAACTTCTCTAACAAAAATTATCGTTCGGAATCGATGTTAAACAGTAGATCCCATATAATTGTGCACAATCAGCATTACAGCACAGGCATATGAGAAGTCACCACGCTCGGCTATGGGCAATAAGACTGAGAGAGAGAGAGAGAGAGAGAGAGAGAGATAAATGTAACAAAAATAAATAAATGAATGATTCATTTAATAACTAATACGTTTTTTACACGTTATTACAATAAAATGAATTTAAGAATAAAGATACTTTCAAAGTATCTGATATCTGTACCTATATACATCTTAATATATGTATCTATATCTGTATTTAGAGAAATTTTCGTACATGTAATTATATCTATATCTAAATCCAGATAAATTTTAAGAGTCTCTTACTCATCACTGTTTATAAGATACGATAAATTTGAAAAATAGATCGTTATTATTCATTTTCTCAAAAGAGATTAAAATAGAAATATCTCCCGCACAAAGCTATTCCGATACAGATAAAAACGTATCTTTGAGGCTTTTAGAAAAAAATCTTGTCATTTTAGATATAATTTAAACAGTTTTTACATAGATATGATATCTTGTAAAAATAACTTTTAATGTATGAAAATGTATATTTTTTAAATATTTTTCTTGATATGATGATAACGATCTTTTCTAGATTGTACGTATCCATTCCATAATCTTCAATCCTGTACAGGTAGCTACTGAATCAAGCGGAACTCAATAATAAACTTCAGGTCTTTTTTTTCCTTGTTATCTCTTTTCCTTTTGAAAAAGTAAACTCAGACTGCGGACGTCATAGACGTCATGTACTGTCCAGGCCATTTATGTGTTGGTAGACAATGCATAATTGTTTTCTCACAACTTCAATGCTTTCTTTAGCAGGTAACCCAAGTGTCTACTGTGTACGCAGTAAATTTGCCAAAGCAAATTGTGAAGGTTAATAGAAAAAAAGGAATAAAAAATAAAAATACCTGCGTTTTGTAATCGATGAATGAACTCGTTATAATTAACCCTTCGGAATTAACATCAAAATTTATAACACAATTACTGACGCTAGATAATATTCATGTTAATTTAATTTAATTCATGTTAATTAAATGGCACTAATTAATTTTAAAGGAACATCAAAATGACATAACTTCTATAAAAAGAATTTTTTTTTAATATTTATTATTTTTAGAAATAATCTAAATTTGCCGAAATAATATAAAAAAAATTCAATTATTTCATTTTTCTTTATATTTTGATAAAGAGAGATTTATAATTAAATCATAGTTTAGTAAATCCATTGTCAGTTGGATCTGTAAAATTAGCACGAAATTTTATTAATATAAAAAAAATAACGACAGTTCCAATAACACTTTCCATAGTTTTACAATTTTTTTATAAAAATAAAAAGATTCCGCATTTTTTATACTAAAAAAAATCAAAATTAAAAATATGACGTGCTAATTTTGGTGTAAAACAAATACAAAACTCTTTTTCATTTTTATAAGGAACTGTAAAACTGTAAAAAGTGCTACTACTGTCATTATTTTCTTTGTAAGAATGACGTGCTCCTTGTCAATTTCGAAAAGTGTAATCGGTATGATAAATTTACTATTTAATATAAAAAACGATGCAGAAATAATACGAAATAGAATATAAAACATTTTTTTATCGACTGCTAGTAATATTAAGAAACTACGTTATATTTATTAAGATTGGAAAGTAACGACGTTACATTTTTGTTACTTTTTTTAGTAACTTTTTTAAACTCGTTATTTTTTTCTATTAGTAACAAAAGTTTTTTTATTAATAAAAAGTTAACGATGTTATATTTTCTTTAATAACGAGTAATTGACCCCGTTACTCTTATCGTTACTTTTTTATACATCACGATCGTCACGAACAATAAAGATTATAGGTAAATAAACTAAAAACTTTTTGCCTATTTTTGTTTCATTCACTATCCTCATTTTAGAACACACAACATAAGAACACTAAAATATTTATTACATAATAATATACTATAAAATTAAATATAAGTAAAATATTAATGAAAGATATTCAAAGACATAAATATCTTTCTAAATATAAGATATTTAGTTTATATTCTGTTTTAGAAGCCTGTTTTAATATTTTAAAAAAGTGTAATTATGCAGAAGACAGGCTTATTCATCGATTTTGATGAAATTAGGGTATCATATATTCAACGCGTTTTTGCATTGAAAAAAAAAAAGAATGAATCTGACAGATTTCTTTACTCCAATAGTCATCAATTTTAACCATTAATATCTCAGTTCGCCGGACAGAGCGACACTTATTTTTCTGCCAGATTCGTTCATTTCATGCAAAAATACGAATGACCCTAATTTTATTAAAATCGGTGAATAGGTCCGCCTCCTGGATAATTACAAAGAAAGTAACGAAAAGTAACAATTTTTTAACGCGTTACTTGTTAGACTCAGTAATAATAAGTAACGAGTTACTCTTTATCGTAAATAACGGTAACGCGTTATTTATAAAAAGTAAGTTTTCCAACCATGGTTTACACGACATATAATACAAAAAATATTAATTCATTATTGTAATATCTCAAGTAAGAGAACGCGATACAGATAGCAAAGTTACAAGTCCCAGTATCATTGAGGAAGCACAAACGATGGACAATGTATCTCGATTATAAGTAGGACAAAGTTCTTTGTCGTTGCATCTCCTGGAAAAAAAA
>NW_017304990.1:292064-307705 GCF_001594115.1 Trachymyrmex septentrionalis
ATATATATAAATCTAAAATCGTAAAATAAAAATCTTTCTTAAAGTAAGTTATATTTGTTTATAACAATTTTTAATGTATTACGGAAGGAGGGCTGAAATCTGTAATTAAATGAAATTTGAATGGCTACTCACAATTTCTCGATGAATATCACTACGAGACCAGTGATGATTTTATCGAGGAAAGTGACGATTGAATATACGAACGCGCTACGTTCCGTTCGACAGCCGATTAATTCGGCGGTGACGCTCAATGCGGTGACCATCGTGATAGAGCTTCCCACGCCAATTAATATGGCGACGATGTATACGACTGTTGAGTTACTTCCGACAAATTCCGTGACAGCGGCGGCGGTTATACCAATTATAGCGCCGAAAAAGTAGCAAGCCTACGATTGAGACGAAACAAAAAAGTACACTTGGCGCATCTCGTTGTCTTTTCTTCTTTTCCGTATTATAAAAATTTACCTTGGTACTGGAAATTCTGTTGAGATATTTGAGTAGCAGAGCGGCCGCGAATGAGAACACATATGATACTAACGGCACGCTGGCCAATGCTTGCTTACCATCAACTTTTGTCTCTTCTATATACAACGGCAAATATATCGTGGCGAGAGTGATAAATAATCTGCTCGCCACGTATAGCATCGCGACTCTTAATAAAACCGTGACGTCGATCCATGATATTCGACGATTCAATGAAACGTTCGACGGCTTAACTGACTTTTCGATGTCCGGTTTTAGGTACATTGTTTGTTCCAAGAGATTCGCCTTCAGGAAAATGTGAAAAAAGATAGTCGCGGTCAAACCGAAAGCTGTGAGGACCAGAACGATATTCTGCAAATCAGAATCACATGCATATCTCCTTTATCATCTCTTTTTCTTCATACGTACTCTGAATTTGTTGTCATCTTGCTGATCCAATTGAACCATCGATTCGCCACTAGTTGGTAGAACTATCCATGTTACTACAAAAGCTACCACAGCCGCACCAACTTGAGCAGAATATCTAGGAGTACATTTGCCTTGAAATAACATTTATAGCACTCGCTATTCGATTACTATCTAGAATCCCACGTTTTCAAGAGATCATTACGCAAATCACATACCTTATTGCGGTTAAATCTGCTCGAGCTAGAACGGAATTAGTTAACGAGGGGATCATCGATAAATGAGATATTTGTACGGCTGCCCAACCCGTTTGAAATATCGTAATACTTGTTACATATAAAAGCATCGCAACCGTAGTAGACGAATTGACAAAACTGCCGAATATTACTGGGAAAGATAGAGTGACCATCACGGATCCAATGATGTGCCAAATTTTTTTCTTGCAATAGTGATCGATTAGAAAACCAAATATCGGTGTCATAATGGCATCGATTACTTGTCCTTGAATGAAGATCGTTCGAACGTTAATCAATAATATGACTAATGTGGCATCGTTCGCGCGTGAATAGATCGACACATACCTAAGAGTAAAAGCGCACCAGCGACGATAGGCTCTAATAATGCAACTCGTTGCAGATAGATTAAGGTATAGGAGAACCACATAGCAGCTGCTAGGTCATTGAAAATATGTCCAAGAGCATAAGCGATTTTCGTGGACGCTGCTATCCTTCCGCTGTTCACGAGGGGTCTATGCTCATTATCCATTTTAAAGAGATGACCTTTTGCAAGATAAGGTGGAAACTTTCACAGTTCTGGTGAATCCATTGCGAGAATATTCCTAAAAATCCTGTGTCTGCGAAAAATGTGACTATAATATAAGCTATGAATAACATGTTATAATGATTTACTGCGATTTCGCAAAGGGGAAAAAAGGACTTTCAATTACGTAAATATCAGGAAGAGTGAGTCTTCAAAAGTTAAATAAATTTTATGGTTTATAGGTAATATATAATAATAAAGCAAAAATGTTTGTAACGACGTTATTTCTTTCTAATAATAAGGCAAACCTGCGGTCAGCATTCCTTTCACCTGATTGAATTTTGCTTTAAGCTGTTTTCTTTTGTGATAGGTTTTTTTCTTGTTAGGACAGTTATATGATGATCGCGGATAAGTTTACAAACATGTACGACATGAAAATCATTTAGTAATATCATGCGATAAGGTACGAATTATTGATAACATCTTATTATGATAATCCGATTATTTGGACTCGACGGTTCAAAGTCTACTTTATCAAAACTAATATAGCTAAAAATAAATTTAATATACCAACCTTAGTAAACCGTGTTAGATCTTTACGTAAAACACACATCTATAAATACGAATTTAAGCTTTACATTATAAAAATTGAACGGCGATTAAATCTTTTGTAAATTCAGTATAATCTTATATTCTTTTTTAAACTTTAAAAATTATCTAATACATAAAAATGCACAAATAATTGCACATTCCGTTAACGTATGCTCTAATTCATGAAGAAAAATTTCGCGAATATTAAAGAAATAATCGGATTAAAATTTACGTAATGTATCTATCCGAATGTCGACTCTTTCAACGTTTTCATAAAAATGATTAAATTTATCGTTACCGCCACATGTCACGATGGATACCGCGATATCGGACCGTCGGCTGTCTGTTCGCGTCACGTGCAGGTGAGAGACTGAGCTCTGAAATACACGTCGTTCTTTGCAAAGATTATGTCAAACTATCAGACGGATTAATGTGGCATAATATTCAGCTAGTGATAACCGTAATCTTATCAGTACATCGTATGTACCGGCACGTCAAACAAGCACGTCAATACGCATTAATTTTTTTATGAATATTTTTTGTACAAGACTAATGTCTATGTTATGATTATATAAATTGATGTATAAATCAGTGTATAAATTTTCTGTCGTTTTAATGTTTATTTCTAATATTTTAATAAAATTAGAAAATTACGTCCTATATAAATATCGTATATTTCCGGACAAAATATATAATAAAAAATATAAATATAAATATATAATAAAAATATAAATATAAATATATAATAAAAAATATAAATTAAATATTTCATGTAACAAAAAGTTGTAAACTATGAAAGATTAATTAAAATTTTATTAAAAAATAATAAGCGAAACAGAAAAATTCAAAGGTAACTGACACAGATAATGATGTTATATGTGTATATACTGGGCAAAACAGGCCCTGTAATCTGAGATTGTAAAAGAGAAACGCGAGAGAGGCACACTCGAAGGAATCGATACCAAGCAAGTTCTTATACGGTCTCCCGGTCAGGCGACTAGCGAACTATGGTCACTTCTAACTACACACACCATAATAAATAGAAATAACAACTCAAAGTTATTTCTCTAACAAAAATAACAGACTATATGTATATTTAATTTTACGAAAGTTAAATTAACGTAACGTATTATTAAATACGTTTTAGTACATTCTAGTACAATGGGAAATAATATATAAAATATATTTGTTGAAAATATTTTGTTATTAAATTTATACAGATATATAATAATTAAAAATATTTTGTACAAAATTCATAAATACTAAAAGAATTAGAAAAGCATATTTTTTTATTTTTTTATAATAGCTATTATATATTATAAATTATTAAAGAGTTTTATATTTTGTGATAATGAATAAGTCATAAAAGATCTTTTTTACAATTAAAATGAGATATCAAGCTATTACAAAATATAAATGCTTCTTATACTTAAAAACGAAATATTATAGATAACGACTTAAGCAATAATATACAATATCATACAATTCCTAGTAATATGCTACATAATTATGTCCTAGAATACTTATACATTATATAACAATTACTCCTTCGTTAGAAGAATATATTGAGAAATAATATGTCTGACTTAATACAAAAGACAGAGGTTGTCTACAGTCTTGATATTCGCATATGAGCAAAGGAGAATTTCTGTTTAATTAATATTTATATACAACTTTTGGATTTTATTACATTTTTCCTAACGCAAATGCATCGCGCTAAATCGTAATCTTTTCTAAAGCCGTATATTCTGTACCTTCAAATTGTCTTAAGTGAATCTGCAAATAAATACTTCTGTATTTCATGTCATCGATAAGTGATTTAATTATAATTGTATGTTATAAATATATTTACCTGTAAATGTAAATTAACTTCAGCGGATCGGCTTAGATATGGAAAATTTCCACCACTTTTCAAATGTGCTAATTTTGCATTTGGATAGCATTTATACACTTCTTCTCTAACTGTATTTGATAACGCATATTCGTCAAAAACGTCTATTACTGTTACAGGTAAATGACATATCTTTTGAGGTTGTACATAACAATTTATGCAATTCATTGTTAAACGAGACGCTAATTCGGATTGCGTTAAGCTTTCTAGCTGTAAATCACAATTAAAACATATGCATAATATATATAATGTATTTAGAATAAATATTTTTTTCTTTGTATCTTTTATCTTTCATTAGTTTGAAGAAAATTAAGATTACCCGTTCCACCATAAAATCAATTGCTTCTACAATCTCTCCATCGACTTTCTCCGTTGCAAAATTTCCCATTACCATTTTCTTCAATACCAATGAAGGTAAAATCCAAAAACTACGAAGAGAAAAAAAATTTATCTTATTTTATCTACGCTTACATTAAAGCTATTTAAAGTAATCCACTTACACTGCTGCGGAATCATTGTAACTAAATACAGATGTGTCTGTGAAGGTATTACACAGAACCAGAGATACTACTCTAGGACAGTGTGCGTTTATTTCTGTAAATTTTTGTGCCAAAAAACCACCTGTGAATATAAAATTTCATCTATTAGATTAAATTATTATGTTACTTGAAAGCGAATATTTTGTTTGTACGTTCTGACCTAGGGAAGCACCAAAAAGATGAACTTTATCAAGTTCTAAATAATCTAACAGCTTTCTGAATCCGTCACACCATTCCTTTATACTCCAATATACTGGTGCCTCAGCCTACAAAAATTATTATTTACTCCCTCTAATTTATACATTAGCAAGATATAATTGGATCTCTTACACTATTTTGCATACTATATTGAAATGCTACAGAAAGCTTATCGTTTAACTTACTGAGATAACTCTGTAACCTTTAGCAGCAAGGCCTAATATTTGTCTAAAAAAAATATCAGCAGTACCACAGACAGGCGGAAGACATATAAGTGGGCACTTGATAGTTTTTGGATTAGAATCGTATACCTTCCATCCCTAAAACCATCGTAAAAACATTTCAAAATGTTACCATTTTTTTTTTGTTTACTTCTTATACTTATCAGAATTATGAGGCCACTTTGCAACTTGGCGAAAATCGATAAAAAGAGGAAAGTGAATTAGCTAGAGATCGAATGTGAAAACTAATACATAATTAATTTATTTGTATAATATATAATACAGAATAATACCTTTGCGCCGTCGGCGTCAACAACGATTTTTCTGAGCGGTACGGAGCTGCGAAAACTCAGATATTCCTGCGAGCGTGACAGCTCGCTCGAGTACGAAGACATATTTTGTTTTCGTTCATCACGACACGACGCCAGTCGGTACGTTGCACCATGTTATCATCGCTCGACAATCCTGTCGTTCTTGATATCAGAAGAGAAGCATTATTTACATTAATTATAATAAAATAAATAAAGGGCAAAGTAAGAGTCAATACATTTCTTTAAAAAGACGTACAATTAAAAGAATAAAATACAAATACAGAAAAGTAAGATAGAAGAAAAGTATATAATAAAAATAAAAATAAAAATAAAATATAAAATAATTATAAAAACTCAGTAACAAGTTTCGACTACCGGATTGAGAGCTCTCTTCAGACGTTAAACATATCGGAAAAAACGATAGTACAAAATAATTATCGCGAATTAATTACAATAATAATGTAGTTTGCATAATGCATCGCCAAAATTCACGGCTATCGATAATGTGAGCATAATGATTTTTAACTGCAACAACTATTAACCAGCAATCAGCATAATAAATTCAAGAGCGTGATCTCTTTTGACAACGCTAACATTTTAATCGTTCATCATCGTCACCCACGTGATACTATTAAAGATCGACATCTTTACGGAAGTTGGCGTCCTTGTAAATATTGAAGTAATTAAGAGTAAAAAACTAAAAATATTGTACTAATTTTATGATTTATTAGTTTAGTGGACATATTTATGCATTTAGAACTCAATAATACTCGTTTTTTCTTTAAAATTGCGATTTCAGTGCTATCATCCAAGTTTGATCAACAGTTTATCAACAGAGATAATAACTGCAGAGAAAAAAATTGTAATTTTTCTGTAATATATAGAAATTATTAGTTTTACAAGTATGCATATTTATTTATGGAACATTTATGTAATAAAAAATTATGAATTTAATAATGTATGAATCTATCAAATATTTATGTTAATAATAGCAAATTTATATCAATTGTCGATAATATCAGCGTTCCTCCGGGCTCTTGGAGTCCTTTTTAAACCGCCGAAAATTTGTCCAAGGTTGACCTTTAATAGTAATAGAGTTTCGGTATCCTAGGTGGTCCCTTGCAACAATGGAATATCCTCCGAAATTTCTAAAATTTTACCTAAATCCAATTTCCCCCTGCAGATATATTTTCTCTGTAGAGGCTAGAAAGTCTAATTTCATCCATCTGTCTCACTACAGAGCACCGTAAAGTGCTTGCTGTGAAGGGGATTATAAATAGATACAAAAATAAAAATCAGGAGAATACAATTCGTTCCGAGTTAAATACATCATTATTGTTATTATTTGTCTGGATTTTCTTTAGAAAAATATTCGATTTTTGCTTATGACCAAGTGAAAAAATACGTTTAACTATTAGAAATGTATAATGCCATTATTCTACGAGGTTTCTTATAATTCCTACTTTTCTTTCCCTCTTTTCAAATTCATTCACACAATTGTCTTTGTTGCAACTTGTTTTGTAAAAAAAAAAAAAACTGAACTCGATTTTCCCGTGATTATAAATCGTACAAATTTTTATCTCGCTTAAAAAACAATTATCAATTTTATTTTATACGTTCGTTATAATATTTCATTCCGATTCAGTTATTTATATCCCTTCAATAATTACAAAAATTAATAATCAATAAAAAAGTAAATAACAATTATAGAATGATAAATATCACCAACAGATGGCTCAACAATTCCTGTTTAGTGTTCAAAGTGATAAACATTCTTCAATACCAGCGATCAGTACAAGCAATTTACCTCGATGTGATAAACGATGGTCTTTTGACAAATTCGAAAAGAAACTTAAATAATTTATGTTACTTTTATGATTCAAGAATTGTAATTATTTTTTTCAATTATTTCTAATTTTATTAAATTATTTAAATACATTGTCTCTAGGAATCATAACTTAAACACACGCATTGTTTATGTCTCTTTATGATATCTTTCAAATATCTTTTATGGGCTTTTTACAATAACTCATTATGTTTAAGTCTTAAACTATATGAAATTGATCAATTATAATCGATTATTCTTCTCACACATTCGATTGTGATCGGTTAACGTTTTATAATTTAAGACTAAAAACTTATGTAACAGCTAGCTTATTGTAAAAAGCCCATTAGACATATATGTGTTCCAAAAGATCTCTTTGATATCTTTTAGACGTGCGTGTTGTCTGGGAAGTCTCTAACTTATCGAGAGATTTCGATTTTCCGAATTCAATAATTTATATTTTTGCAACGATCACAGATGATTATGAATGTCGTGATTGCTGGAAAGGAGATCGTAACCATCATCGAATCAGTGGTGTATTTTCGTAAAAAAGTGGTGTGCTCGTAGGCAATGCACGTTTGTATTCGACATAAATACATACGTCTATTCTATGAGTCGCAAGATTGACGAGGATGATCTTCGTACATTGTTAATTCAGGTATTGTACTACTATCTCCTGCTGTTCCATTATATAATATTATATTTGTCATTTCCTTATATTTGTAATAATACCTTTATATTATATAGTATTGATTTTTTTTTCATCTGTAAATGAATGTAGTAAAATGTAGTAAAATTTGAATGAAGCAAATTTGAATGTATTTATTGTGAGCTGTTATTAATCCGGAAATAGTCAGTATAGAAAACTACCGTGACTGATACGAATTGATTGACAGAGAAATATCCCAGATTTAGTTATGCCAAACTATTCCCGGAATAGAAGTAGACTCGGTCATGTCACAATCGGTAGTCACTTTCAGGAAAGCAATATTATATAATATTATAAGTTTCGACGTATTTAAAAGAAGGGAAAGAATTTGAAATACGAACCGCCCTACCGGTCCGAGTGTTAAGATATTGAACTACTTATGTAGAATATCTTTATATAATATACACTCATTTAAATTGAATTAATTTTCAGAAATAATAATTGCGTGCCGATAAGATTATCAGACATGCACACAATCAATCTGAAACAGATAATCCCCCCAAAAATTTTTCAAATCATAAAAAACTGTAATAAACTTATTGCAAAAAATATTGCCTCTCGAGACTACGTGTGATTCTACGTGCCATTCTCGTACGGTTAGGTTAGATTAAATGTGACGAGCGGCGCATTTAATCCTGTTCTCAACGAAATAATACATGAAATCTAAGATCTGGCTGCAACTAATCAGTAATCCCTATAACGCTAGAAGTTGGGTCAGACCACTGGATCTATTGATGGTCTGATCCAACAGGACATTCAGAAGGGTAGGCATGGGATTGCTCCTTCCCTTTCTTTCTCTCCTTCCCTCTCTTTCACACTTCCTCTCTCTTTCTTTTCTCTGTCTACCTGATTAACCCATGCTTTTTCTACCTGTTATAATTTGGCTACGTACAATGAAATCCAGGGGTGATATTTCTACCTGTTATAATTTGGTTACGTACAACGAAATCCAGGGGTGATATTTCAAACAGGAGATATTGCGAACGCGGCGTGGTGGGACGCGAGGATATGTATTAGCGAGCGCTCTCTGTCAGGTTGATTTTTTTCAGGTTTTTCACGTTTTCCCTACGCCCTCCGCGTATATACGCGCAACAAATGCGACTGGAATTCGTTTTAGTCTCCGCAGAGGCGAACAATAACGATTTAGCTTCCAGAAAAGTTCCCTGTGTAAAATCGTTAAAGTATTCAAAATGAGATCCGGCAACGTAAAAATGCGAAACGATTCCTTCAGCGGTAAGCTTTTATGCCACGCGCGTGTAATTAATAATTCGCGTTTGAATGCCATTGTCGCCGCTACATCCAATTACCGGCCAATTAATCGTCGTTTCTACTATTATCGTTCAATTCACGGCCATATGTCAGCCTAGGTATTCATGATACGGACTTGTCTCTAAGCGATTCAAAGCGATTACGCCAAGTACGCGCGGCATCGCTAACATTTACATTGGCAGATCCCCGTAAGTCATTAATAATCGATATATGCAGCTTCGTTTCTGCCTCGCGTTAATTCGACGTATCGAATCGAACGACACACCGCGCTCGTTAATCTTCCGTCCCGCAACCGTCACTCCCAGCGATTTATTTAAAGAAGGCATGTTGGTTTTTTTTTTTTTTTTTCATTCCGCCAGTCTTTTTCATCGTACGTAGAGCAAACGTTCGAACCGAAGTTAATTAATGCGATGAGTACCATTGGTATGCGGGCATGATACGATAATATATCGATGCGACGTCCCCTCGGAATTTTGCGTATTTTTCGACTCCAGCGAATCTTCTTAATAAAATTCGAGAAATTCAGGAGATTTTGTTTTTTTCTTCTCTCGAATCTATAATAGTTACTATATCTATTGATCGTTAAATTATAATCAATGTAATAACATTTCTTTAAAAATTTTACAGTTTTTTTTTTTGGACTACCGTAAAAAGAGATCTTAGAAAAAGTTTAATTTTATTAATTAAATAATTTGGAAAAAAATGAAATATTATAACATTACGTATTTAAATAAAGTTCGAAAAATATTCTAAATATTTTTGGTTCTATAACTACTCAGCATTCATATCAAACTAGATTTATAGTATTAACAAAATCAGCAAAAAGGTAACATACAAGTCTATATATGTACATTTAGTTTTCAAGGTCCAGGTAAGAAAAATTTTCTATATAAATTGAATTTTGAAAGAGAAGAATAAGTCAGGTAAAGAATTGTCGAAAATGTATGCATATTAGAGAATAAATTTTTTATTTTCCCATTTTATTATTCATTCAGGTATAGTGATAGATGATCTGAGGGTGACCCCGATAGTCAATATAAAATAAAAGAAAAAATGCGATTTTCTAGAATCAGTTTAATTTATTTCATGAAGGTCGACATTCAAGCAAGGACGGTGTTACTGCTGTACAGTACAAAGTTAACTTTACGAGAAATTTAGAGGATAGGTCTATATATATAAATACTTGTAATAAAGCGTAAAGGACCATTAATCTTCGACAGTAATTTCGGTTTGCAATGGCGACATTTGCCGTCTCCTTCGCTCTCTTTTCTATCCGTTGCTCGTTCAACTTCCTCCCTCCTTGCTACCACCAACCTCCCCCTATATATCTTGCCCGTTCTCGCACTTTCTAGGATAATTAATGATTCTCGAAAGCGATCTCCTCACGGTTGTCTCGGAGCAATCTTTCCCCGTCTCGCTCCCGTCTCGTTACTTCCACCTCCACCTCTTCCTCCGAGCAATTCTTTTTTTGAGCTAGATAATCATTTTCCCTTGATACACGCCAGATATCGTAGCAGAAATAATAGAAAAACGAGAAAAGTATGAAAATGCTAAGCGAAGAAGGCCACGTTTTAATTCTCTCTCATTCAATCTCTCTCTCTCTCTCTCTCTCTCTCTCTCTCTCCCCCTTCCTTCTTTTAACTTTTATTTTTATATATATGATTTTTTTTGTTTTATTATTTTTATTACTTTTGTTATTTGTATAATTCTTGTTTATTTGCTTATCTTCTTCTTTTTATTTATATTCTTTTCGTCGAAAAGCTCATCCTAAAATATGAATAAACGCCTTTTTCTACTCAAATAGCAAAAAGTATTCGTACAAGGACATTTTTTAATGAAAAATCCTGATTTATAGAAAATAAATATTAATTAATAATTTTATACAGTAAATACATGCTGTTCTAACATAAACAAATGAGCTTCGCAGAAATATATTTCTGATTTTAGAAGCTAAATTTTTTAACTGTACGAATTCCGTTTGAGCGTCCAAAATTTAAACGCAATTTATAACTTTCACTTATTTTTAAGATGACATATTTTCTATACAGGTGGTTGTATCACATACTTAAAAATGATTTTTCTTAAGATTTGTTTGAAACTTTTATTTTTATTTCAAGATAATGATAATCTCTTTTGAACATACCTGGTTATTCCGCCTCTTTCTCAAAATTATGCATATGTATGAAGAATATCATAATTTTCAAATAGTAAAAGTTTCAAACAGATCTTAAGAAAAGTGATTTTGCGATACAATCATCTTAATGCATCTTTTTGGTATACATAATTTTGAGAAACACAGTCTATTTTCCAAAAAAAATCGTATAAGGGTTAAATGACCCAAACACGTTGTCTATGCAAAAAAAGTATATACATATTGCTATAAATTATAAAATTCTTCCAAACGCATTCGGAGTGGTGATCCCTACCACAGTGAATAAACATTCTCGTGCATTATGGTGGAAAAAAATTTACGAGAGATCACCATTCCGAATGCGTTCTGGCTTAAAGTTTTTGCAAACGCAACAAGTTTTATGTAATCTAACGATGCGTAACAGACGAAACAATATAAAAACACATGTAAGTTATGTATCTATTGAAGATGGTTCCGTTGAGAACCGAAACGTTCGGAAGAATTTTATAATTTATAACAATATGTATATATTTTTTTGCACAGACAAAAGTGAGTGTTTAGCTCATTTAGCCCGTATACAATTTTTTTTTAAATATATTCGTTAGTTCGGCTGAGCCTTTAAAGTTTTTTAATAATTTATTTATTTATTTTTTATGAATAAATTGTCAATTAATCAGCAAGAAATGATTATCGAATAGACTTGAATTCATGTGTAATTGGTATCGAAATTATCATTATCGATATCGATTTGATATCATTATCGATATCGGTTTGAGTCATTTCTCTGAATAATGTTTACTTTTTAATAAAAACAACATTTTTTAAAAAAGATATTTTCCTTATGAATATTTTTTATCTTTCTCGTTCTTTTCTGTATCGCGTTAAATTACTCTTATGCTACATAACTAAAAGTAGATTACTAAAAATCCACTAATAAAAGTATTCTTAAAAGATTAAGAAAAAGATCTTTACAATATATTTATAATGTATATTATACATTTTTAATAATGCGTATCTGAAAGATCAGTTTAGTTGTTAGCTTAATGACCAACGGCATAAATCGCCTTCTGTGAAAAAAATCAGACGTAGGAAGCATCGATAGAGCTTCGTAAATGAATAGATAGACCTTCAAAGATTTGCATAGTAGTTTCAGCTGTCGCAGGCATCTTCATAGAATGTTGACAGCCGTCGATCTCTAATTATCTGGAAACATGCAGGCTCTGGCAGTAGTTGCTGTCCTCTCTTTCCTCGTGTCTCTCTTTTCGCTCCTTCCTCTCTCTTTCTCTCTCTCTTTTCTGATAATAAATATTTTCATGACAATTGAGCCAACTGAAGGGCCGGGTACGTCCACGTTCGGCATTATCTCACCTTGGCTAACCTTGGTTTCCTTCGGAAACGACTTGGTTCTCTTCTCCCTTTTTCATCGCATCTCGCATCTCTCGTTGAATGAATACGGAAGCGACGAAAGCTGGAATTTCCGGTTGATTCGGCACACTAACGATGGGGTAGTTTAACACCCCGTGGGGACAGCCGCGCAGACTCGCGCGCGATTCCCCATTGTCAGACGTTTGCGCAATCTGCCTCGTCGACAATTTGCACAATAATGGATGCGCGCATCGGCGAGGAACAAATTAACACCGTGGCCGTTAGGAATCGAGGTTTACCGAGCTCTCTTCAATACGGTGTTATTTATAAATACTATACTACGCGCGCAACGGTTCCCGCGGCAGTGAATCACTCCTGTCGTACCATTCGCATGTACGATTTCGCGGATTAACGCGTAGAAAAAGTCGGCGAGCGATACGCGTAATTGGAAATTACCGCCCTAGATTCTCGCGAGCGTTCCGCGAACCATTGAGAAAACCGCTTCAGGCTGGATATCGGTTCTTGCATCAATATTTAATCGCGGCTAACAAGATGGCAATGGTATGTGCACCACCCAGATGGGCTATAAAAGCATGAGGGGCCGTAATAGTCAATGTACATTCCCGGTACATCCTTACGCGGCCGTGTATGCCATCGACACGAGGAGAGACAAAGAGAGAGAGAGAGAGAGAGAGAGAGAGAGAGAGAGAGAGAGAGTAACGGAGAACCGCGTGGCAGAGTTTCCCCGGCGAAAAGAAGGTGACGAGAGATCTCGTCGACGAAGATAGAGCAAATAATCCAGCCTCATACCACTCACTCGTGGCCTGAGAATTGTCAATCGAAAGTGCCAAGAAATAAGAGAACATTTCGAGGCGCGGCTTCTCAAACATCCTTCCTTTGGATGTGACCGCGGACTCTTCTCCGTCTCGTATAATTATGGGCATGTGTCCGATTATATACGTGTAGTACGTCGAACGTATGACATTCGATAGACAATAAATTCTTATAGTTATTCGCGCGCTGATGTACTTTGCAAACTATTCGCGTCTCTATGTACATCGTGACACCTTTATCACGTTAACTTTTACAAATTTATTCCTAGGGATGTAACATTCGTCCATAGGCGATTTAATAACTGTACGTTGTAAAGAGATACAGAATATATCGTAAATAGATATGGAATAGAAAGCAAGCTTGAGAAATTCAACGTAATAAATCTTAATTCATTGATTGATAATACATATGTATTATCGGGATGCCTCACCTACTATCGCATTTTCTCTTAAGGACATATTCTTGACGAAGTTTTGAGACGATAACCTAAAAATCCTAATACGAAATCCTAATACGAAAATATCGAGGTTATATAATAGTTTTCGAATTACACACTATCTTTAACGAATTATAATTTAAAAAATTTGTAATTTTTGTGTTTGGATTTTTGTCTCAAATTTAATATCTCAAGAATACTTAAGAGAACATGCGGTAGTTGTGAGACACCCTGTATACGTTAATCCATCGGATTAATTCGAAAACGCATGCGAATTCTATAATATTATGTTGAAAGTCGTCATGCCCTCACAATGATCGCAGCTTTCATGTACAATTTTCTGATCAGGTAACTGAGCATATACGGGCGGATTAACAGGAAGCCCATGAACACGTATTACACACGTTATTAGCATAAATTATGCACGTTCTGCGCAAATTTGATAACAATGTACCTTTGATACGAACATGAATGTATTCTTGGCACGCATCGTTAAGGAAAAACCATTCCTCGCTGCGGGAGCACGTTTTATAACTTTCTACAATGAAAGATTCGCTAGAATTATTCTTTAGAGCAGTGATGTGTGGGAGGTGCCAAGAATTCGTGTTGAAAACTTTCGCACATGCGTATAGCTGGGCAGTCTTAACTGACTTATACAGTTTATGGTATTATAAGACCCCTAATAACGATGTTAAGAAAGTTGTAGGGAGAAAAGAAGGGAGGGGGTGGAGTTTATTAAAGATACATAGTGTATTCATGAATAATAATAAATTTTGTCTTTTATTACGTCTGCAGCCGATTTATCATATGAATACCAACGTATCGTTCGGAGAAGTCAGCATTCGAGAAAATCACTATAATGACGTACAGTACTAAGAGGTTAATAGAGGAATAATTTATTACTATAACCTTAATTTAGGAAAAAATTTAGAACGGGTTGTAAAGCGCGGCAAAGTGTTAAAATTTGAGATTGTCCCTCTTAATTTGGGACAGTTAGTCGCTCAGATGTACAGGAGGTGCCCCAAAAGCACCCATATTTCGTATTTCTGTTGCTATGTTCCATCATTGGAGCGAGCTGCCATGTCATTTTATGCATGCGCAGAAAGTTTGCTAGAGCAGACGAATTTTTTCCCCCTTCTGCTTTAGAGAATTCTAAGAAAATGGCATCTACACACGTGTAAACAAAGTATTTTAACCAAAAAAATGCATTTCGATGTATAATTGAAAGCCTAATTTATAATGTGCTATTTCTTTGCTATTTCTTATCTTTATTTCTTACCTTTATTTCTTACCTTTGTTATTTCTTACCATTTTTATATCTTTTGCCTTTTTGCCTTTTATCCTGTTTCTTCGTTTTCTAACGTTCGAGATAAATATTGAACTTCTTAAAAAACAAGAAAAACACGATTGTCAATAAAACGATCGCAAAGAAGGAAAAAGGTAAGTGGTAAAAAGTAAGAGACAGGAAGTAAAGAGCATTCTAGAGATCGGGCTTTATAATTAATTATCTTCTAACAGGTAGGCGCTCTCTCTCTCTCCCTCCCCCTCTCTCCCTCTCTCCCTCTTCCTCTCTCCCTCCTCTCTCTCTTTCTCTCCCTCTCTCCCTCTCTCTCCCCCTCTCTCTCTTTCTCTCTCTCTCTCTCTCTCTCTCTCTCTCTCTCTCTCTCTCTCTCT
>NW_017304990.1:307750-310116 GCF_001594115.1 Trachymyrmex septentrionalis
TACACGATACTATGAATGATATAAATTATCCTAAAACTTAATAAAATCTGCATTGTATTAAAACAATTGTTGTAATTCTGATGACATTCAGATTACTTGGATAAGACTACTTATCCATCTTACTAGTATAAGATTTGAGAAAGAGAAAGAGAGAAATTATGGATGATTTATAACTATTAGGAGATTAACGATTATGGCCTAATGGAAACATTCGCAAAAAGACTTTCCTATTAATAATCAGTTAAAATTTTTAATTTGCTTTTGTTATTGATTTCAGTTGTTCTTTCCTTACCATTCGTTAACGTTTGTTAACAACGAGCCGTTCAAAATGTACTAAATTCCAACTCTTTCTCTCATCTTAAAACTCTCGTGTAGGGCGCTTCAAGTAGACTGCCCATAGTAGTAATATTTTATACTTAGACTTACAGTAATTTCTTCGCCTCTATTTTACCGCCACTACCACTATAGCAAAGTCTTCAGTATCTTCCTATATATAGGCTGCAATTACCTGCAATTTATACTACATGTACACTAACAATAAATGTATCACCTATGTGTGTGATATATGCGCATGCAAATATACGTATAAATATTATATGTAGAAAAATTGATAGTAAAATAGAGAAAAAAATAAAAAGTGATTATACGCGGGAAAAAAACTGGAATTTGGAGAAGTAAAAATAATAAAATTAGATTCCAAATATATTACATGCGTAAACAATTAATTTGAATAAACGATTGTAATGATAATTACGATAATAATTATGTTGATTCAATTTTTCAGTAAATTACATCTAAGGAAGATAGTCTAAATATATGTATAAAGATACGTGATATAACAAGTATTGATAAATGAACGAGAAAAATGTAATTAGCCTTAATGGACGATAGAATCAAATTGGTATGCTGCAAGGAGACCTTTAGTGTCGAGAAGAGTAAGAAGAAGATAGTAGGAAGGCAAAGAAGAGGAAAACGAGAAATACGAAACGAAGAGGATGCTATCTCGCGAAACAACTCGAGATGGGCCTTATTACTGAAGGGATCAAACAGCCGTCGGGGTGTTAACTGCCCTCGAGAGAAGAACGAAGCGAGAAAGAATTGAAGTTTACGTTGCTGGCTCACCATGCTGCAGATACCATGCACTCGTCTTTTTTTCTTTGTCTTCCTTTCTTCGTCTTCCTTTCTTCTCCGTCTTTGTCTTTCTTCTGAGTGATCGCTCACATTGATTGTATTGCAATCGGATACAAATTTTCCATTTCGTCAAATATTAGTCGTACATTTTATTGTATTCCGTATCTTTTGGAAGTTGCAGAATATTATTTTAAATACAAATATATATCTTTGAAATTTATAGTAAACTTGCAAATAAACGGTAAAATAAAGGGTAGAAATCGATGTGTTTAGCAAAAAATTCTTCATAGTTTTGTAACGCCGTACGCATAAACATTTGTTAGAAAATATGGAAAGGAGTTTCCTATGTCTGTCAATAACACGTACGTGTAAATAATCGTCGAGCATCCTGCAGTAACAACAGTTTGTGAACTCCAATCATATATGTACTATAATTTCGTACCGTACGGTCGAAAGAGACATTCAACCATTATTCTTCAGATTTCTATTGTTATCTTTACCAGCATTCAAACGGAAATATACGGTAGACATGGTACAGATAAGTAAACATAGAACATTGTTTACTGACGATTAACCGTACATCCATGAGATAATATAGATACGCTGCGCAATCTTTAAAGTCAATTTTATGCACGGCACTTTGGCGAATGAAAAAATAGGGAAGAGTTAGCTACTCAAGATATTTTATATTATTTTTCTCATTATTATTAATTTGGCATGAAAGTTAATATTTTTAATTAAAAATCGACATTTTTAAGACACTTAATTAACAAATAACTATTATTCTATATTTAATCTTTTATATCAGGAACACACAAATTAATTTGTTACGAGTCTTTTTTTACATGATATGAAAGGTATAATTTAACCGATTTTTTTAACCGATTTTTAAAAAATCTTTTAAAAAGAATAATAAATTTGTGAATAAAAATAATAAAAAATGTTTGAAAAGATTTATTATATATATTAATTGCAACTAAACTATTACCGACTAAACTGGGATTTAATGCACATTTGTCTGCGCACATTAGGTTGCGCGCGCAAATGGTAAAGTAAGGTGGGGGGAAACAGGAACCAAGTTGAAATTCGGCCGAAATGTGCAACTAAATCCCAGCTCTGGACTAAACCATATAATTTTTGTGTAACAATTTTTTCTTTGTATTTGTATCTCTAATATTCCGTGCGAGATTCTAAATTTTTAGATTATCGAGGTTTCTATAGTGAAGATAAAAAAA
>NW_017304990.1:310143-312943 GCF_001594115.1 Trachymyrmex septentrionalis
ATTTATCATTATTTAATTACATATTCAAATAAAATTAATTATAAATAAATTTTGTAAAAATATTGATAAAATAGTGATAAATTTTTCAAATATAAAAAAAAACACTTGTATATAATGAAAACTCAACAAATAGAAAATAAGAAATGTCCATAATACAAGTAGTTGAAGCTGGATCTTTTAATACTTAAATAATTCAATATGAATTTGTATATAACTATACGATATATATGTACATGCATATATATCATACTTGTAGTCATTTGAACTGCACGCCGAAATTTTATCAGACTTAAAAACGCAGCTACACTACCGAAATAATCACAATTAAATTTTAATACTCAATAGGCATCTATTAAGCTCTTAATATGCTAGAAATTAATAAATAAATCTATTTATTGTGAAAAATATTATCTCGGCTAGGAGTTGTATCTGGATCTCTAATATTCCGTGCGAGATTCTAAATTTTTAGATTATCGAGGTTTCTATAGTGAAGATAAAAAAAGAAATAAGGATACTACGTATTAAAAACTATATTAACACTTATTTGGATAATTTAATACTTAAACGCTTTAACGCTTGAACAAATTTTTGTTTAAAAAAATTTTTAATTTCGCCAAGGTCAGACGGATATAATTAGTAGAACTGTTTAAACCCTACAACTTTTTTCTGAAACATTTTTCTTGAAAATGTGTACTTTTCAAAATATTTAAATTTAAGAGGTCCAGGACTTTTTGTACACCTTGTATATATTAAAATTGGTATATGTTAACATTGTATTTTTAGTACTTAATATCTTGTTAACTATTGCGAAAATTGCAAAATAAAACATTTTTGTGTCCCAGTCTCGTTGCACAACGCGCTGTGGCACATATTCCTCAATAGACCGCCTGTTGAGTTGAATATAGTAGTACAACAATGTGGCAGGGAAAAAGGGAAAATGAAAAGGTTCTGATACAAATTCTGAATTGATTAGGGACGATATATGTATAAGATTATACAAACATAATTGTTGTACATATACGGGCGGAGCTATCCGTCGCCGCCTACCTGAATTCGATGAATCGTGCGAATCAGACACCTCCCTTTCGCGGGTCGACGCTAACTCAACACGAAGTGGTGGGGATAGAGAAAATGGAAGGGGAGTTCTGCCGGCATGAGACTACTCGTATAGAACGCAACCGGCAGTTGTGAGAACACGCGCATCGGTTCCTGTAGTTCCTGTAGTTGATCCTGCGCGTCGCTTTGATCCCACACAAGTTCAGTTGATCGCATGTGTTTCACTCGTCTCCGCGGCGCTTTATTAACGCGCGTGATCGATGTAAACCCGCGATTTCTCTCGCAAAAGTAAAACGGAACGGAGCCGGGATCAGCCGGGTAATTATACGCATCAGAAACGTTGCGTTTCCGTGTCCCATCATTCCGGCGCTGCCCCTCTTCCGCTTCGCCATCTTGTCTTCGTCAGATTTCTCTCTCTTTCCAATCGAACTTGTGATTTGTTCGTACTATTCCCATTTCGATCGTAGGATTGTCCTGTCCTTTGTCTGCTCCCTCTCTTCGTCTCATCCTTTTGTTTCTTTTCACCATTCGGTATCCGAGCGTCGTCGAAGTACCATCTCCGAAATTGTTATCTGATACACATTACATTATCATCCCACGCATATATTACCTTTTTTCCCGCTTTTTTTTCTTACGCATCAAATCAATTGTGCTGTGCGTGCAGAGCAGAGCGTGCTCCTTGGAGCCCTGGTGAAAAAGGAAGAAGAAACGACGCGTAAAAGAAAAAAGAGGGAAAGACATAGAGTGCGACGAAAGCTTTTTGGGCAGAGACATGACCGTTGATCTCGTTCGGCGTGATCGTTTGCTCGCTGTCCCATTATTTTGACAAAATCTTCTCTCGCGCGAGCATATCCGTCGGACGTGAGTTTATCCGACGGGACTTTTTACTTCAGCATTGGCAAAACAGGTCTGATTCCCGCGCGTCACTACCTGCTTGTGACTTCTTTTCTGCACACGCGCAATACAAGAATACAGAATTGGAGGTGTCGAATGTTCCCCACCACCTGGCTGTGATTCCACGACATCTTTTAGTAGCGCGCACGCTAGTTTTGTGAATCACCGCGTCATATTAAAACAGCCAAAATTCGGGTGAAGGGTGATCCGAAACCATCCTACGTGATGGATACTGCCGACGAACAAGATATAGAGAACCCTGGGGGAGGTTCCATGGCGAACGGCGCGAACGGTACCAATGGTACAAATGGAGCTAACGGGCAACCGGAAGACCCTTTGGTGAGTTTTCTTTCATGGCGATCGACTGCCCTTACACAACTCTGTTCTACATTTTCGAGTTTGCCGAGGATAAATATCGATGCTAAATTGATATGTGTAAACAGCAAAACATATAAAATGTTCGATAACGACGCGTCTTGTCATTGTTAATAATATTGAAAATGAAAAAAAAAAACATGCGTGTATTAGGTCGTTGTAAAGGTTATATCGCTCGTTATATTCTTCGATTACAATCCTGTCAATTTAACGTTCTTTTCGAATAATATTTCTGTTTATCATTGCGAGAGAAACGCGCGATCTTATATCTATCTTATTCACAATTTTTCGATTTAGGATTACGGCGGGAAATGAATATTTGCAATGAATAAAGAGATCGAAAGGAGCTACCACGTGAAATACTTACTTTTAGAGAAATCCATGATGGTCGAAAGTTTATCGTACGGTATATGATTCGGAATAGTCTACTGCATTTTTGTTATACAAGCTATATTTAAATATATATATATATATA